>NC_083476.1:1572500-1590000 GCF_030014155.1 Tachysurus vachellii
GCTTGTATATAACATGCGGACATATAACACACACATCATCAGGAAAATAACCTTTTTTTGCATGTAGTATTAAATTATAATAAATGATGTATTTGTGGTAAATGAATTAGATTTGCTTTAACCCTGACACACTGTTTAGTGCCGTGATTTTGTACAACATATTTGGAGCAGAATTTGTGTAGCCTATAGAAAGTGTAGCGGCGCTCTGTAGGACGTCAGGCAGCAGATGGCTAAAACTGAGCGTGTGCTAATTCTGGAGTGTATTCCACACACAACACACACCCTCGCACTCGCAGACACAGACGTGAATAAATACACAGCTGGAAATATGCCCGCACACACACACACACACACACGAACACACACACTCGCACACATGCACACACACACAAACACACGCACACACACACACAAACACACGTACACACACACGCACACACACACAAACACACGCACACACACACGCACACACACACACATGCACACACACACGCACACACACACACACACACAAACACACGCACACACACACAAACACACGCACACACACACACGCACACACACACAAACACACGCACACACACACGTGCACACACACACACACACAAACACACACACACGCGCACACACACACATACACACACACACTGGCAAAACATTGCTAGGCTTATAAAAGTCTTGCACAATTGCACAATATTGCATAATTTAGTTTTTTTTTATTTCTGTCAGATACTAAAACGTGTTCATGTAACATCTAACATCTGACTTGCTTTACAAATGTCACTCGAGTAAAACATTTCGAGCTCGTTACTCAAATTAAATTAAACTAGCTAATAAACCTCTGTGAATAAAACTGGAGCTCGAGATGGATACGGATGAAGAAAAATCGGTATCCATGGAAACAGCAGAATATTCTGGAGAGTGTGTGGGTTTTTTTTTTTTTGATGGTGGTGGTGGTGGTGGGGGGGGGGGGGTGGCGCATCATCCACTGTGACCCATCAGAGAGAAATAGGAAGGTGCCAAAGATGATGCCACCTTTGTGTGTTTCTGCATGAGGCTTTACACGTCATGTCACATGGAGAAACAAAATCAGACTCGATCCAAACTACTGAAAAAAAGCGTACTGATGAATGACTGTAACTGTTACTCTTTAATCCTTTATCTCTCTCTCTCTCTCTCTCTCTCTCTCTCTCTCTGTGTCTCTCTCTCTCTCTCTCTCTCTCTCTCTCTGTCTCTCTCTCTCTCTCTCTCTCTCTCTCTCTCTGTCTCTCTCTCTCTCTCTCTCTCTCTCTCTCTCTCTCTCTCTCTCTCTCTCTCTCTGTCTGTCTCTCTTTGTCTCTCTCTCTCTCTCTTTGTCTCTCTCTCTCTCTCTCTCTCTCTCTCTCTCTCTCTCTCTCTCTCTCTCTCTCTTTCTCTCTTTCTCTTTCTCTCTCTCTGTGATGTGTTGATTGGAATAATCTGGCAGCCAGTTCCAGTCATGTGACCAGTGCTGAGGAGACGCCACTAAATTAGATTATGGCTGTGTGTCCGCCAGACCGAGTTGCTGCAGTCAGCCAAACACACACACACACACACACACACACACACACACACACACCACTCCATTAGCTGTCCAGTCTGCTTTGCACAACCGGCAAAATGCCTGGGAAAGGGGAAAAAGAGAGAGAATCCAACGTGACAGGGAGAAAAGGAAGAGATGAAGAGGAGGAGGAGGAGCAGGAGGAGGAGGACGCCGCATCCGACAACCGTGTGACGGACATCTTCAAAGAAACAGCCAGTCAGAATTCCCACGACTCTGTGGGAGGAAGTTTCACTTCAAATGTCATCGCAAAAAAAAAAAAAATAAGCTTCTCAGCTTCTCTGTACGGATCATTTTTACACATTTATGATCAAATGTATTATAAAAACCTGCTGTCTCAAAGTTATTACAAAGTTACCACATGCTAACGTGGTACAATTGCAGCCACAACAATGTTAATGTTCCATTTGTACCAAGAAACCCTGGGGTTACGGCTGTAACTTCGTCACTTCTTCGTCCGTCAGAGGGGAAAGGGATGTGTGTGAGACAACCGTACGGCCGACAGTGTGTAACGTGTGTTAGAGCTCTAGCAGCCATTCATTCATCCATTCATTTTCTACCGCTTATCCGAACTACCTCGGGTCACGGGGAGCCTGTGCCTATCTTGGGCTTCATCGGGCATCAAGGCAGGATACACCCTGGACGGAGTGCCAACCCATCACAGGGCACACACACACACACTCTCATTCACTCACGCAATCACACACTATGGACAATTTTCCAGAGATGCCAATCAACCTACCATGCATGTCTTTGGACCGGGGGAGGAAACCGGAGTACCCGGAGGAAACCCACGAGGCACGGGGAGAACATGCAAACTCCACACACACAAGGTGGAGGCGGGAATCGAACCCCCAACCCTGGAGGTGTGAGGCCAACGTGCTAACCACTAAGCCACCGTGCCCCCTGTGCTAGCAGCCATTTTATTTTAAATATTGTTGAAGTGTGGATTAACCCTGCAGTAACTGTCTTTAAGCAGCATTTAGATGTTGTGCTCCAAAATCTGGAACAGACAACCTCAAGATTTTAAAGAACTCCTCAGAACGAAACGATAAACTGGGTTTCTAGCTTCCAGATCCCAGCCTTCCCAGAATCTAATAATCCCAATTTCCAGGTGTTCTTCATTCCCAGTGCTCTGTTTTCGCATGATGCCATTTTCCCTGCGTTCTCAGGATCTTTCAGGATTTTCCTGGGATATTCCGATGGTTCTGTGTCCAGGTCCCTACATCTTACTGTCCTCTGCTCTTATGGGTCCTTCTAAAGATTCCAATGCTCCCATTGTCTAATGTTCCCAGAGTTCCTAGGTTTCTAGGGTACAGAGTTTCTGCTTTCCAATAATCCCAAAGTCTCAAAGTCCTGTGTTTCCAATGTCAATATTTCCAGGAATATTTCGAAGATTCTGCGCCCAGAGTACTATGTTCTTATGGGTCCTACAGTATCTTCTCACATGTCTGTGTTACGGTTCTACAGTAGGTTCACCTGGCCTTGTTTTTAGGGGTCAATGTTCCAGAGTTTAAACTACTTTTCCAATGTTCCCATGGTCCAATGTTCGCAGAGATGCTATGCTTCTAGTACTCAATGTTCCGGACATCTAACAACCCCAACAATCCCAACAACCCCAACAATCCCAACAATCCCAACAATCCATGCTCCCAATGTCTTACATTGCCATTGCAGTATGTCCTCAGGATGCCATCGGCTCACAGTCCCATGTTCCCAAAGTCTTTTAATCAAGGATATTCCACTGATTCTGTGTCCAGGCTCCTACACCATAGGGAAATTTGCTTCTATGGGGGTCCAATGTTTCTGGTACCCTTCCCAATGTTCCCACTGTCCAGTGTTTCCACAGTTTCTATGTTTGAAGGACTCAATATTTCAGAGGTCCTATGCTTCTTGGATGCCACATTCCAAAATGTAACATTCCCAATAAAACGTGTTTCCAGAGTCCCGCATGTCGATGGTCCTATGTTCCCAAAACCTTATGTCCCTAGATCCCTTCAACCACAAAGGTCCAGTGAACCCAGTGACCTAAACTATGTACTCACAGTCGCTAAGGTTCAGTATTCCCAATGTCTCTAGAGTCTGATGTTTAGAAGATCCCCAAATATGTCCCCATGGCCTTATTCTAAAATGCTAATTTACTAAAGCCTCATGTTCTTCAGGCCTAACTTTCAGTTTTAACGTTTATGGATTTATGTTCCTATGTTCAAGGAGTCGGGGGGCACGGTGGCTTAGTGGTTAGCACGTTCACCTCACACCTCCAGGGTTGGGGGTTCGATTCCCGCCTCCGCCTTGTGTGTGTGGAGTTTGCATGTTCTCCCCGTGCCTCGGGGGTTTCCTCCGGGTACTCCGGTTTCCTCCCCCGGTCCAAAGACATGCATGGTAGGTTGATTGGCATCTCTGGAAAATTGTCCGTAGTGTGTGTGAGTGAATGAGAGAGTGTGTGTGTATGTGTGCACTGCAATGGGTTGGCACTCCGTCCAGGGTGTATCCTGCCTTGATGCCCGATGACGCCTGAGATAGGCACAGGCTCCCTGTGACCCGAGGTAGCTCGGATAAGCAGTAGAAGATGAATGAATGAATGAATGTTCAAGGAGTCTAAAATTTCCAGGTTGTCCAAGATTCCCAGAGTTCATGTGTTTTTTTAACCCTGTGTTTCAATGGTCCAATGTCCTACAAACCCAGAGATTTATTTTGTACACATATTGTGACACACATAGTTTTTATGTTTATTGAACCCAACAGTTGTAGAGTTTCCAAGATGTTCCCGAGATCCCAATGTCCCTAAACGGTGATGTTATTAAAAAATAAAGTATGTGTGAGAAATAAAGAGAACTGGATCTACTCACCACACTATTCCCTGAGCCCCAGAACCAATGGGCTTGAGGTTCTGGTACCGTTTCAGAACCGTGAAGGTGGAGTCTCCAACCTCCACGCTGTAGAACTGGTTGTCCACTTTACTTTTGCTCATGTTGTAATGCTTGGCGATATAAGACACATCAACTTGTTTACCAAAACCCTGTGAGGAAAAGAAACCTTCATTAAATCACAGAGATACTGTAGAACACAAGGCTCGTTTTTTTCTTACATATTTTTCTTTCTCTAAAGCTCCACTTATTCATTTCTAAGTCCTTTCCTTGGCTTGTTAGACCTGATGATCCCAGTGCCTTATGTTTCGAGTGCCAATGTGCCCGATATCCAATATTCCCAGTTTCTTATGTGCCTAAGACCTAGAATTTTGTAGAACTCTATGTTCCCAAAAGTTCTATTTTTACCCCATTTCAATCTTCCCAGTATGTTTCTTTACAGTTAAAAAGGTTTCTACATGAGTGTATGAGTGATGAACAGATAAATGAAGCGAGTCAAAACGACAAAGTACCAGCAAACAAACAGCAGGAACAATATAAAAAACAAATGAATTATCCTGTTTATTTCGTTTTTGTGTAAGCTGTAAGTAACACAGCAGACAGAAACCGACTCGAATGAAGAGCGAGCATCAGGTCAGCTGGAGGACGGAGACTAAATATAAACTGCGAGCATGAAATATAGATAAACACACGTGGGTGTTGATGTGGACTCTGGCAAATGCCATCCAGCATCGACACACAAACACACACACACACACACACACACAGACACACTGACTCAAACTGGATACTTTAAGTGTGTTGATTTGGAGGTTTTTTGTGTCTATAACATATATATAAACATATATATATATTTCTTGTATGAGCACATGGATGCTTGAGTATCGATTTGGGAAGAAAATGCGCTCTTTCTATCTTTTTTTTTTTTAGAGAGAGATTAAATGTCTCTGCTGTTCTACAATAACATGCTTGAGGGATTCAGGTGGCTAAAGGAGAGAGAATTTATTTATCATCCGTCACTGCGATGGACGGCTGCTAATTTGGTGGCTGCACTAATCTCATTCTGATTAACACACATTTTGGCTAAATGCTCTCTCTTATTAAAGCTGAGGGCAGGTGTGATTAGAACACAGGTCATAACTTTAAGAGATAGCTTTCGGGAGCGGCGTTCACACACGGCATTTTAACGAGTAAACGTCCTCGGGCTCGTGCGACCTCGCTGGATAATTAGGCTCGCTAATAAATTTGTGTTTCTATAAAGGGATTCGAAACGTTACAGGGAATAAAAAGCAACTCGACTCAAACGGTCACCTTGATGATGTCTGGCACAATTTCTTAATCTAATCAGTTCATCTGATGGTGACGAGGATAATTCCAAATAAATAAATCCTACAAGCATTTAACCAATCACTCTTAATTATTCCTTCATTCATTCATTCATTCATCTTCTACCGCTTATCCGAACTACCTCGGGTCACGGGGAGCCTGTGCCTATCTCAGGCGTCATCGGGCATCAAGGCAGGATACACCCTGGACGGAGTGCCAACCCATCGCAGGGCACACACACACACTCTCATTCACTCACGCAATCACACACTACAGACAATTTTCCAGAGATGTCAATCAACCTACCATGCATGTCTTTGGACCGGGGGAGGAAACCGGAGTACCCGGAGGAAACCCCCGAGGCACGGGGAGAACATGCAAACTCCACACACAAGGTGGAGGTGGGAATCGAACCCCCAACCCTGGAGGTGTGAAGAGAACGTGATAACCACTAAGCCACCGTGACCCCCACTCTTAATTATAACCTTTCTAGTTAAAGTAGTATTTGGTTTTATTAATCATCTGGATTCCTACTAAAAAGATTAAACTGAAAGAATCGCTAAAAAACATACATAAGGAACGTACACAATTTTCTTATGTTGCTTGAACTGGAGGACATGGAGCATGGAGCGCTAGTGAAGGAAGGTCAAAATATTGTTTTTAATAATAATAATAATAATAATAATAATAATAATAATAAAAATAATAATAATAATAATAATAATAATAATAATAAAAATAAAAATAATTGTTTTTAAACAAAAAAAACAAATCCACGATTTTAACCATCAGGGGTCTTCATTTTATCTGTGGGTTCAAGTCATCATGGAAGTTCGTATTTACGAGTTGAGAAGTCAGAGGCATTAAAAGTCAGAAGGAAATGGAGGTGAAATTTGTCTTAATTAATAACAAATTATTACCACAAGGTTTTTAACTCTAATTCTAGACGATAAAGAACAACAAACTGTGCATCAGTTGTGTTATAAGTTTTTATATAAAGATTCAATTTCAAATAATTTGGGAAGTTGTGGCCTAATGGTTAGAGAGTTTGACTCTTAACCCTAAGGTTGTGGGTTCGAGTCTCGGGCCGGCAATACCACGACTGAGGTGCCCTTGAGCAAGGCACCGAACCCCCCACAACCGCTCCCCGGGCGCCGCAGCATAAAATGGCTGCCCACTGCTCCGGGTGTGTGTTCACGGTGTGTGTGTGTGTTTACTGCGGTGTGTTTGTGTGCACTTTGGATGGGTTAAATGCAGAGAACAAATTCTGAGTATTGGTCACCGTACTTAGCCGTATGTCACGTCACTATCATTATCACTATCACTATTTGTCATCGACTTCAGATGTCATATCCGTTGATTCCGCCTTCGTGGCGGTGTTCATATGTTCAACTCGTAAATACGATCGTTCCGACATGCCATGTAGATTTTTGTATTTGTGTAAATATAACACAGAATCGTTTTATCTCGGATTCTGCATTTGAATGCTAGGACCAGGGTTGCCAGGGTGGTCGTTTTTAGACAAAACAACAAACTTGAAAAAAGTCTGCAGAGATCGCATGTTAAAGTCGTTATAGAAATTAAATCGAATTAAAGGGAACGTGCAACGCAGACGTTTCAGTTGTAGTGGGAACTGGAGAGATGTTACACGAAGGATGCTTCACGTAGGTCGGCTAGTGAAGTCATCACGTTGAGGTGAAATGAGAAACAAAACTGTATGTAATTTGGTGAGAGTTCTTTTTAATAAAGAAAAACAGGATATAAAGAGAAGACAAACAAAAACAAGAATTTAATGCTACAAATCACCAACACTATTCATTTTTTATGCTGTCTTTTTTCTGCCAACCTGGCAACCCGGACACAGGGCTACATCAGACAGTGACACACACTGACAACAAAATGAAGCAGGAGAATGGAAGTGAATGAATACTCTACCTTTTATTTTACCTGTATGGAACACACACCTGACAAAAGGCAATCTTCACATCCAGGATCGGTGCACTGCAGTTGTATAAGAAATGTCTGTTCATAAATACCTGCAAGACACACACACACGATAGAGATAAAGATTTCACAAGTTAATTGAGGACAAATTGAGAAGTTTTTTGGAATGGGGTAATCATGTTAGTGTGTTAGGTTAGAAACTGTTCATATAAAATCAAAGAGCGATAAATCTATTTTCTAATAGAACAGACGAGCCCGAGAGCTACGACGTCTCCAGATGTTTTCATGGCCTTGATCCCTGGTGAGCGTTGGTGGAAGAAGCAAATTACGAAGTGTGAAATACACGAAAAGCCGCATCTCTCTTCTCTGAGTCGTGAATAAAAGACTCGCAAAGATGACGATGATGATGACGATGATAAAGAAGTCAACAAGGTTTCAAAAATAGCTGTATGCCAACACAGTTTGATGACTTCCTTTGCTTTCCCTGAGTGTTTCCTGTTACAGGAGGGCAGTTCACTTTGATGGGCTAAACACACAGCGCCTTGATAAAACACCCCACGGTTTAGTATTAAATATTAATCAGTGTTTTTCAGCACCAACACAAGCGGCTTGTGCGTCATGGTGCTCTTCCAGGAGCACACGCTGTACTCGTCTTCCTGAGGAGGCGTCCGTGACGTGATGAACCGGATTACTCAGACCGGATTACAAAACGGGATTGACAGCTGCTGTAAAAAAAAACGCTGCACAATTAGGGATTCGGCAAAAGAGTGGAAAGATTTCTTAAAGATTATTCCACTGATTGCATGGAGCAATCTTTGTTCCATGTGCTAAGTTCATTATAATAATAAGGCATTATTTCATAACTCTACAGACTCTTAAGACTACAGAGTCATCTACAGAGCAGACTACAGAGTCATCTACAGAGCAGACTACAGAGTCATCTACAGAGCAGACTACAGAGTCATCTACAGAGCAGACTACAGAGTCATCTACAGAGTCATCTACAGAGTCATCTACAGATCAGACTACAGAGCCGTCTACAGTTCCGTCTACAGAGCGGAGTACAGAGTCGTCTACAGAGCAGACAACAGAGCAGACTACAGAGCCTTTTACAGAGCCATCTACAGAGCGGAATACAGAGTCGTCTACAGAGCCGTCTACAGAGCAGACTACACAGCAGACCACAGAGCCATCTACAGAGCAGACTACAAAGCAGACTACAGAGTCGTCTACAGAGCAGACTACAGAGCAGACTACAGAGTCGTCTACAGAGCAGACTACAGAGCAGACTACAGAGCCGTCTACAGAGCAGACTACAGAGCAGACTACAGAGCAGACTACAGAGCCGTCTACAGAGCAGGCTACAGAGCCGTCTACAGAGCAGACTACAAAGCAGACTACAGAGCCGTCTACAGAGCAGACTACAAAGCAGACTACAGAGTCGTCTACAGAGCAGACTACAGAGCCGTCTACAGAGCAGACTACAGAGCTGTCTACAGAGCAGACTACAAAGCAGACTACAGAGCCGTCTACAGAGCAGACTACAGAGCCGTCTACAGAGCAGACTACAGAGCAGACTACAGAGCCGTCTACAGAGCAGACTACAGAGCCGTCTACAGAGCAGACTACAGAGTAGACTACAGAGCAGACTACAGAGCCGTCTACAGAGCAGACTACAAAGCAGACTACAGAGCCGTCTACAGAGCAGACTACAGAGCCGTCTACAGAGCAGACTACAGAGCAGACTACAGAGCCGTGAGCAGACTAAAGAGCAGACTACAGAAAAAGAGAGCCAGAGCCATACAGAGGCGACGCTCTGGAAAGTAAGAAAAAAAGACATATGCACTGAATAGAGATGGTAAAAGTGGGCGGGTCTAATATTATTGGTCTTAAAAAGTGGGTGGGTCCTGTCCCACCCACACATAATGGTTCTGACGCCCATGTGTAGATACGAATTTGAGCTGCTTCTTTGTACTTTGTTTGATATCAACATTTACTGTTTTGTTTTGTTTTTTTTTTACTTTTCTATGAATATAACATCTATTATTGTGGAGAAAAACAGAAATAGTGATGAAACTCCTGAATGTCCTGAATGTCTGCTGTCATATGAGCTTCATATTAACACCACTGTGGAGTGAGACATGAGGAAGTCAGGAGGAAAGACTGAATATAAATAAATGTCATAACGACATCCTTCACAACTACCCCTGAGATCTTAAATGACCTTACAGTAAAATATTAAGACTTTATCATGTTGGAGAACATTCAGAAAGAGCTGACACTGGAGACTCCTTCCATAAAGGTCTTGAGTCATGAGTTATTATATAAGAACTCGAGTGAGTGTAAATGAAATAAATGAATGAAATGACTCAACTTCCTGCAGCAAGTGTTTCAGGCAGAGGATCATGGGAAGGTCAGAGATGACCTCAGGGTCAGGGTGAGATCTGATCGGTCTGAGCCAAGGCTGTGTGAATTCATCACTGGTCTGAGAAAAAGGGGGAAATGATGGAGAGAACTGAAAGTTCCTCAGACAAGGTCCAAAGTTAAAGAGAAGACTGCTGTGTCTGACGGTACCACAGAAAATCCCACCCCCCACAGCCCCATTTACCCCCTGTGTGTGTGTGTGTGTGTGTGTGTGTGTGTGTGTGTGTGTGTGTTGCCAAGGCACACGAGAAGTTCATTTTACTAAGTAATGATGATCAGGTGACATCGACTGTTCCATCACTCAGGACAAAACAGATGGAGAATGTCTGTCACCTAGACGCACCACCAATACCCTGTGTGTGTGTGTGTGTGTGTGTGTGTGTGTGTGTGTGTGTGTGTGTGTGTGTGTGTGTGTGTAAATAATGAAAATAAAATGTGTTTGATTTGATGCTAATGTAGCTAACAATTAATGCATCCTTATGGCTACCAGATTAGCATCAGGTCACCTTCAGGATCTTCCATAAGCTTAAAGAGACGTCTCGTATATTCTGTTTCCCAAAACAACACTAAGAAGCTGTGACGTCCGTGGCGTGCTGAAGTGTTGACAGTGTTGTTCACTCTATATCACACACACACACACTGTTTCCTACTGCAGCAGCACATTAGCTTTCACCACACACCCTCTCTGACTAATATATAATATGATTACTGAGACATGACTAGAAAAAAAGACAGACAGGGAGGATGAAGGCCAAGAGGCTTCTCAAGTAGAATAAATCCCCAGTCAGGATTTGACTTTCGGTGGTGAGGCATTTCAGGGCTCAGATAAATGAACGCATCACTAATTTAAAAAAAAGGACAAATCTAAAGAGAAAAAAAACGAGAACCCGGTAAAACGATGCCACGGTTCCTCATCGTTTTGTATTCCTCAACTTTTCCACAAATGTCAATTGAAGGTCAGAATTAAAGGTGCGGTTTGTCATTTTTTTTTAGCATGTTTCTATTCGGATAATAAAAACATTTCAAACATCCTGGGAGAGAAAAACGTTTCACAAAAAAATTTCATGTAACTGATTTTATTACTGGGGGGCACGGTGGCTTAGTGGTTATCACGTTCTCCTCACACCTCCAGGGTCGGGGTTCGATTCCCGCCTCCACCTTGTGTGTGTGGAGTTTGCATGTTCTCCCCGTGCCTCGGGGGTTTCCTCCGGGTACTCCGGTTTCCTCCCCCGGTCCAAAGACATGCATGGTAGGTTGATTGGCATCTCTGGAAAATTGTCCCTAGTGTGTGATTGCGTGAGTGAATGAGAGTGTGTGTGTGTGCCCTGTGATGGGTTGGCACTCCGTCCAGGGTGTATCCTGCCTTGATGCCCGATGACGCCTGAGATAGGCACAGGCTCCCCGTGACCCGAGAAGTTCGGATAAGCGGTAGAAGATGAGTGAGTGAGAGAATGAATGATTTTATTACTTTACATTTCATTTCACCTTAAAGGCAGCAGAGCGCCCTGAAAATGACAAACAGCCTCTTTAATGACTTTTTTATTTCTCTTTAAGACAGAGGATGTATTCATAGATGATGGTGAATTATTGTAATTAAGGTTCAAAATAAATAAATAAATAAATAAATAAATATCTCCTTTTGCATATTTATTAGCTAGACATAATTTATGCAAAGCTCCTTCCTGTCACATGACCACATGTCTCCCTGTTTTTAAGAACAAATCTGGCAGGTGAAGTTCTTCTTATTCGGAATAAGCCGTTTATCCGTATTTCGTACGATTCCTCGTCGGACAGAATAACAATCACCTCCGTGATTTCAGTTTGTCAAGAAACCCCGCTGATCTCCACGCACGCATATTAATCAACTCATCGTGTAATGACACGAATATGCAAATAAGGGGGCGGAAAAGAAGGTGAGGTAATGTGGCATGAAATGAGGGGAAAAGGGGGAAATGACCATCTCTGCTGCTCAAAATGCTCTTTGTTTGTCTTCCTGGATCGTCCGTAACACCCGATCGGCTCTGCTGTTTTCCGTCGGTCTTCTTCTTCATCCTTCATCTTCATCTTCTCGTACCTCGTTTTTGGTACGGCAAAAACTTGGTGAAAAAAGATCAAAATAAAAAAACATCAAAGGAACGTTAAGACAATTTTCTCTGTACGTCAGACGTAGTCCGTCATCCGAGTCACGAATAGTGTAATGTTAATGGACACCATGTTGATTAAAGGTGTAAACAAACAAACAAACAAACAAACTCCTCCCCCTCAGCTCCGAATCCCTGCACAGGAAAAATCTCCTCAAGCTCGATGTCCAGTCACCTCTGTGCTGATTGTATAACTGACTGTTTCTGAGCAGGAAAATTACGCATCGCTCGCTAGTCTGTCACAAAAAAAGCCAAACTCTGAGGCGTCCGTGTTCATTCATTCATTCATCTTCTACCGCTTATCAGAACTACCTCGGGTCACGGGGAGCCTGTGCCTATCTCAGGCGTCATCGGGCATCAAGGCAGGATACACCCTGGACGGAGTGCCAACCCATCACAGGGCACACACACACTCTCATTCACTCACACAATCACACACTACGGACAATTTTCCAGAGATGCCAATCAACCTACCATGCATGTCTTTGGACCGGGGGAGGAAACCGGAGTACCCGGAGGAAACCCCCGAGGCACGGGGAGAACATGCAAACTCCACACACACAAGGTGGAGGTGGGAATCGAACCCCCAACCCTGGAGGTGTGAGGTGAACGTGCTAACCACTAAGCCACCGTGCCCCCGGCGTCCATGTTTTTTTTCCAATTTTGTAGCTTAAACACACACAAGAAAAATCATCTCATAATAACATCCTGAGACGAATCAATTCGTTTCGTTTCACAGGCTCCGCCTTCAAAATGCTAGCGCCATGATGATTATTAGTGACATAAAGTACAGTGTGACGTTTAATCTCTTTCACTAGGTTGACTTTGGCTTAACTAGTGTTGCAGCTGCAGATAGAAAAAAACCATTCGCATCTTTCAACCAATCAGAATCCAGGATTATCGGGTTGAGCGTTTGAGTTTGCAGAACAGATTTAGCTACATTAACTTAGCTACACTACGGGCACATTGAACACACTGATATTTCACCTAAGGTGCTGTTCAGTTATTTGTTCAGTGCTGTCGAACTGTAAGTATTAGCACCCCTGTCCATCATTGTACCAATTGTACCACAATGAATATAATATAATTCTTTCTCTTTCACCGTTAGGCCCAGAGGGAGCAGAATAATCAGGCCTGGAAAAGGGGGCTGCGAAAGGCAGAGAGTCAGAGAGATAAATGCGAGAGCGAGCAGGCAGACGGACAGATGGAGAGAGATAAAAACGAAGATCGGTCTAAAATGGGACGTAATCTAAAATGTCATCTACAAACACCACTTTCTGTGTTTAGAAGAAACGACAAAAGCAGTAACGATTTTTTTTCCCATAAATCTAAAATCCATATTAAAAAAAGATTTCTTAAAAGAAAAAATTAATGCATTCCTGCAAAATTGATTTCGTTCCAGCAACAAAGCGAAATCCGTCTCTGTTATCGAAACGACGGCTCGATTAATGCTTCTCTCTTATACAGTAGTAGCAGCTCCATTTCCCTCATCTTCACAAATCATAACAGGAAACTGACCTCGACACGAAGCCTTGTACAACACGCACATCACTCACAACACACACACACACACACACACACACCACACACATCACACACACTGATACAGAACACGTACAGTAGAGTGTGACAAGGAACGATCTTAAACCTAATCTCACAGCATGAACAACACTGTAGACTTCACATACGTATTGTGTGAAGTAAACATTACTCGTGATGTATAAGGCGTCTGCGATGCATTATAACACGTGTGGAATGCAGGCTATGATGCGTACGGCTTTCATGGGAACGGTGAAAAGATTTAAGGTTCGAAAACTGCACCATGTTAATCAAATGTAAACCATGGCTTGTGTATGCATCACTGAAGACTGAGGAGGCCACCATAGGGGACCTCCTGCCATCTGCCCCATTTCTCTCAGTCTGTGTGTGTGTGTGTGTGTTGGGTGTGTGTTTGTGTGTGTGTGTTGGGGGGTGTCTTGGCTTACTGATGACTCCCAGATCATAAAACACACCAGAGTTGCACACACAAGGATGTGATGTGCGGTGAAACACCAGGCCCGTGGCAGGTGCAGTACGGAGGGAGGATCATTATCGGAGAATAGCAGTGACAGCTTGAAGGGGTGGGAACGCCCAGCCCAACCCCCCACTCTGCTCACACACACACACACACACACACAACACCAATGTAACTAGGGCTGTGGTGTGAAAATCCAAGCCAGGAAAAAAACCCCACTCTCAAGCCCCGCCTCTTAGATAAATCCGTTTTCGTTTATTTTTTCGCTAATTAAAAACCTCACACCTTTGACAGACTTTACAGCTTGTCGCGGTACCGAGAAACTGACACTGGAGACTCCTTCCATGACCTTTAAAATAAAAGTCACCTTATAAGAAGCTTCAACCATTATGTTTTTTTTCTTTGTCAAATTTTTTCAACTCGCAGGTTTTTAGGATATGATCAGATACCGTTCCCCCATCCCAGACCCCCCCACGACCGCGGGGATGAGCTGTTGCTATGGAAACTGTAAGGCGTTGTTTTCGAATGCTTTGAACGTGGACACCAATAAACAGGTTGTAATTTCCGGCGTTTAATTTCGCTACTAAATTAAGACAAAGTCAGATGGAAGAATTGGAAAAATAACTTTATAAAGAATTTATTATTTATTCGTCTGTAAGTTTTAAGTCCCGGTTCTGAGAAACTCTCGGAGTGTTGTTAGATATCACACCTCAAAAAAAAAAAAAAAAAAGCCTGCAAAAATCCACACACTGCATCCACCTACCACCGAAAAGCCTGAATGTCTGACATTTCTGACAACACTTTGCTCATTATGTGGCGCTTATTATGGCTGTAGATCAGCGTACAGACAGGGGGTGGGGGTGGGGGGTTGGTGGTGTCGCCACCCACCCCCTCGCTCGTCCCCGGCTACCTCACAGAGGGGTAAATAAATACAAATACACTCTGTGGAACACCAGGGTCTGTCTAATCTCCACTTATATGTCTATATATCTATCTATTTATATCTATTCTATGTCTATGGAAAATAATCCAATTGTTTCTTTAGATTAATCTGATTAGCATAAAGGTCACGTACTGTACGACACCCTGCCCTGTGAATGTCGGTGGAACAGCAGATCCAGAAATATAAAAAAAAGTCTGATAGATAAAACAGCTAATCGTAGCGTCTCTTTATTCTATTTTTATCATTTTCTATCATGAGTAGAAATTTGATTTCTGATCGACCGTATGACGCGATTCGTTGCTTCGTCGATCGTTTTTAAAATACCTAGAAAAATATCTACCGGTGCTAGAATAAGTAACTTTTCTTAGAATTCCATTCTGGAATAATAAAAATATCTATTTATGGATTATTCATTCATTCATCTTCTACCACTTATCCGAACTACCTCAGGTCACGGGGAGCCTGTGCCTATCTCAGGCGTCATTGGGCATCAAGGCAGGATACACCCTGGACAGAGTGCCAACCCATCGCAGGGCACACACACACACTCTCATTCACTCACACAATCACACACTACGGACAATTTTCCAGAGATGCCAATCAACCTACCATGCATGTCTTTGGACCGGGGGAGGAAACCGGAGTACCCGGAGGAAACCCCCGAGGCACGGGGAGAACATGCAAACTCCACACACACAAGGTGGAGGCGGGAATCGAACCCCCAACCCTGGAGGTGTGAGGCCAACGTTCTAACCACTAAGCCACCGTGCCCCCCCTCTATCTATGGATTAAAGTACCAGAAATAACCAAATTTACAGAAATCAAGCAGATAGCAAGAGCACAAAAAAGAGCAATGACCACTCATCAAATCCCTTTAGATTATAATCCTGAACCATGAGCTGGATTAGACTGTCAATTTAAGCCAGAGATTCTTTATCACGCTAATGTAATCACCGCTAAACAATTCATCGGACTAATCTGACATGCAGCGAGATTTCCAGCTCAGACGGATGTTATGGACATGACGCCTCTAATAACGGATGTCATGACAACGGATGAAGCGATGAAGAAAAATTCCCTGAGAACACGCGGAAGAAATCGGGACCGAAAAGCAAAGACGTCGACGAGATTTTTCTTGACTAGAAGTGTCCGAGATGGAGGTCTTTCTTCCCTTAAACGCAGGATAGAAAACACAGACGGAAAATGAAAACACAAACGAAATCAAAATGTAACGTAAAAGCAAGAGACGATAAAAGAAGATGGAAAAAAACAACAATTATATGATGACAGAAGAAGAAGACGACGAAGGCCGAAATACATTTTTATGTGTCTGGGATGTTGCTAATTTTAATATAGTAATGACTGGTTTATTTGAAGCTGGATCAAGTGCTTTTTTATAAGCTGCTGAAAAACGACTAACGAGCGAGGAAGCCATTTTGTTCATGTCATGAATCTCATGAATCTACGTAATTAAAAATCTCATAGTCGTGTATTTAATATCCTTCTCAAACTCCTCCTCTTCGTAATCGGTCCGTGGTTACGTCAGAGACGTCTGTAATTTGAGTGGGGGGGGGGGGGGCGCTGTTGAGCAGCCAATGGAGTAAGACGTGCGATTTGAGACTCCTGCAGAGTTTATGGTAATTGTTATTTTATATCGCAATTTAGATTGCCTTTTGATATATTTACCCCTAGGATACTTGGTTAAAGTCTTTTTCAACACTTGGACGTATTATTATGGCTGGAAAATCATGTAGTTTGAGTATTAAATCCTGCCTGTGTGCTTAACTCACCTCTGAACACACAAGAGTGGTGCTCTTTAATTATTTATATCTCACACTGCAGTTAGAAGACTCGCTGAAATGCGCCATTGGCTTGACGGTGACTGACGGACTGACTGACTGACTGACTGACAGACGGACTGACTGATGGATGGATGGATGGATTAATGATGGACGGATGGACAAGCAGACAGATGGAGGCGAACCTAGAAAATAAATTTTATGCTTAGATGAATTGAGCCTCAGTTTTATTCATCATTACAGTTAAACTGAAAGCCTGCACACAATCCGGGCCTCTGCCTTCCGAGCCTCCTCGACGCCGGCGAGAGAATAAGAGCCGAGTCGAACGCACTCCTTCACACAGACAGCATCTTTTCAGTGCACAAAGCAAATGTCAATCCGGGCCGCCCACAGGCTCTCGGTTAATATCAGACTTCCTCTACACTCTGTGGCAACAACGTGGCTCGCCTCTCGCTGGGCTCGA
>NC_083476.1:1595000-1667500 GCF_030014155.1 Tachysurus vachellii
ATCAACCTACCATGCATGTCTTTGGACCGGGGGAGGAAACCGGAGTACCCGGAGGAAACCCCCGAGGCACGGGGAGAACATGCAAACTCCACACACACAAGGCGGAGGCGGGAATCGAACCCCCAACCCTGGAGGTGTGAGGCGAACGTGCTAACCACTAAGTCACCGTGCCCCTTAGGTGAATAATGTTAATGTAAATAATGTCATTTCTACAACAGTTTATAGTCCAATAAACTAACAGGTCAGCACAAATTCAGAGGTCTCCACAGACCCAACACTAATTTCTTCTAGAAGTTTTCTCACGATCGATGATGAAATAAAATGACTTTTGTCTTCACTTTGTCTCAATGTTCAGATATTTGAGTTTATACAGTGTAGGGATTACGTTCGTGATCGATCGTATTAGAGACGTTCTAAAATCTGTATGTTATAAATGAAATAAACGTAATGTAAACGTAAATGTAAACGTCTCCGACACAGAGCAGAAATGTCATAGAGACAAATGATATCAGGAATGTTAGGGGAAACGATGGGGAAACACCGACATTTCTAAGAATTTCCGTAGAACTTTTTTTAGAATTTCCTCACTAGGAGAAACTCTTTACACTTAGAATTTTCATGAATACGTGAAATTCATGAAAGTAATAATTCACATCATACAGTAACATTTTCTCAAATGCTCAAAAATGTAAACTAAAACAATATCATTAATGAATGTCCACAAAGAATCAATGTCTACAACACGAACGCATGATGATTAGTCAAATGACCCACTATTATTTCGGTCAGCGTTACTCTGTGAGCCTCATGCTACCGAATGGGAATTTGGGGAATTTTTATAGCCGACTCGCTGTGTGAAGGCGGTCCATTTTGTGCTCAGCTGAAAAAACAAGTCTATCCCTGGAGAGAGAGGTCAGTTTGAGGAGGGAGAGTGTTTGTGGAAAAGCTCGAGCCACATGCATTAAGGAGCCCCGACTTAGGCCTTTAAATTATTCATCCTGAGACATCATTCACGCAGGCTGCCATCACACACTCGGACAATAAAGGAATGCTAACAACTGAGAGAGAGAGAAAGGGAGAGAGAGAGAGAGAGAGAGAGAGAGAGAGAGAGAGAGAGAGAGAGAGAGAGAGAGATAGAGAGAGAGAGTCAGACACACAGGGAGAGAGAGAGAGAGAGAGAGAAAGAGAGAGAGAGAGAGAGAGAGAGAGAGAGAGAGAGAGTCAGACACAGAAAGAGAGAGAGAGAGAGAGAGAGAGAGAGAGAGTCAGACACACAGGGAGAGAGAGAGAGAGAGAGAGAGAGAGAGAGAGAGAGAGAGAGAGAGAGAGAGAGAGAGAGAGAGAGAGAGAGAGAGAGTCAGACACAGAAAGAGAGAGAGAGAAAGAGCGAGAGAGAGAGAGAGAGTTGTTGAACAAAAAATCCACTGAATGAATGTCAGACAGGTTTTAGAAATGTATTTGTTCTATCTATCTATCTATCTATCTATCTATCTATCTATCTATCTATCTGTCTATCTATCTATATATCTATCTATCCATGTAGTTGTCTGTCTGTCTGTCCATCTGTCTGTAGAGACATCTCAAGACACTGTACCTGTAAACACTTCTGTATCATTCATTTATCCATCGATCCAATTTATATCCAGTCCTCCATTTCATTATTTTTATTTTTTTATCAATTCCTCTATAAATGTGTCTTTTTCATCTCTGACAGGTCAAAATATACAAAGAAAAAAATGAAACTGGTGCAAATAATAAAATAAAACCTCATTCGCAAACCTCGTTTAACTTCGAGTAGCTACAGAAGCTGGTTAATGTCTGACTAACGCTTTCAGCTTAGTAGAGCATCACACAAAGCTCTCACAGATCCATAGAACAACGTGTGAGTAAAGATTTTATGATATTCAGCATCAACCATTATCCAAAATATACAAGGCTTCTGCCATTTTATGTCAGAGACTGTACAAAACCATACAGTAAAATGTTTAGAGAAAAGGTTAAAGGGTTAAAAAACGAAACCTTCTGGTCACTGATACAACAGATTTCAGTGTGTTTCAGGTTTAAATATTAAACCGTATTATTATTATTAATTTTATTGATAATGTAGCAGAGGGTCACGGTGGCTTAGTGGTTAGCACGTTCGCCTCACACCTCCAGGGTTGGGGGTTCGATTCCCGCCTCCACCTTGTGTGTGTGGAGTTTGCATGTTCTCCCCGTGCCTCGGGGGTTTCCTCCGGGTACTCCGGTTTCCTCCCCCGGTCCAGAGACATGCATGGTAGGTTGATTGGCATCTCTGGAAAATTGTCCGTAGTGTGTGATTGTGTGAGTGAATAAGAGTGTGTGTGTGTGTGTGCCCTGCGATGAGTTGGCACTCCGTCCAGGGTGTATCCTGCCTTGATGCCCGATGACGCCTGAGATAGGCACAGGCTCCCCGTGACCCGAGGTAGTTCGGATAAGCGGTAAAAGATGAGTGAGTGAGTGAGAATGTAGCAGTCTGTATTTTCTATCCCGCACGTTTGCAGGGGTTTAAAGGCAAGTGATCGTGTCTAAAGACGGTCATTTAGGTGTAAATACTGTACAAGGTACACTCTGAATACAAGGAACTTTCCTAACAAATATATTAACATAACTTTCAAACGCAGACGCTGAATAAAGCCCGTTACGTGTTAATTACAATTCTATCGTAATACACAAACCCGAGGAAATCAGGTAAATCTTGAGGTTAATAAGAACAATAGCAGATCGTTTTGAGCGGTAAATAAAAGAGCGAAAAAATTCTCGTTCCAAGGTTACAAGATGGAAGAGGATTGAAACAGAACAGCAACCTTATGAACACCACAATAAAGGCAGAGAAGAAAAACAACCAACAGAAAATATTCAGGATTTCATCGATAACATCCTTCAGCGTAATCTTTATCCTACCGAAACGATCACGATCCGAACAGACGAGCTGTCGCAAGGTTTTCAGAAAAGGTCAACCACTTAACACATCTCTCATCTGCCATCTTTCATTCTGACTGCCTGTGAGCGCTCGAACGCTCGTGCAGCGTTTAGGCCAAACGGACACGACGGATGCGGAGGAGAGAAAAAAAAACACACTCTCGTGATGCATCGAGAACATCGGACGGAGCCGAGAAACGATAACGCGATGTCGTGTCATAAGGTCGTAATATAAAATAGCTTTATTTTACAATAATGCAAATAATTTAAACTGGTCTGATCGTGTGTTTATTTTCAACCATACACAGCAACTAAAGCCAGGTCAGAACAATCACACAGTAAGATGCTGAGGTCTATTCGCGATACATCAGCATCATGCAGCATCATGCAGGTCATGCAAATTATCCGATACACTGATCGCGACTTGCAAAAAAAAAAAAAAACGACGACACACGTTTTCGCAATCATGTTCTGGCTTTAAAATAATTGTTTAACCTTTAATCCGAATCTACAGAGTAGCATAAGCAGCACCACCCCACCCTTCATCCCCAGCATCAGCATCAGCATCAGCATCATATCAACCTACCATTCCGCGCCAGCTGATCCCGGTCCTCTCTCTCGCTCTCTCTCTCTGTCTCTCTCTCTTTCTCTCTCTTTCTCTCTCTCTCTCAAGCTCTTATTCACAACATCCCGATTGGGCTACATGGATAAACACCACAATGATGCATAAAAAAATGGACAGAATAATAAAAATAAAGATTAAACACCCAAAAAAGAGAGAGAGAGGTGGTAGAGAAAGACGATGCTGAATCACACAGTCCGCTGTCCTCTTGCGACCATTGTGCTGCAGGATGCTGGATGTACCAGTGGAAGGAAAGAAATAGGGGGTGACGAGGAGGGAATAAGGGTTGCCTTGGCAACCGCAGGGAGCCAGCGTGTGACGCCAGAGAGAGAGGTGTATGAAAAGCCATAAGGGGCAAAATTGTTCAAAAGTTTCCGAAAGATGTGGAAGTTGAAAAGGGTCAATTGTCCGTTTTACGAAATCTACAGGATGTGGAAAGCCATACTGTAAAAAAAACAAAAAAAATCACATAAAAACTAATTAATATCTGTTTGTAAAAACGCTAAACAGATAAATAACAACCATTAATATTACACTTTGGAAAAATATATTAAAAAAGTTAATAATCCTTTTAAAATCCTGTGGAATACGAATTATTATTGTAATTATATTTATTATATATTTAATTATATGTAATTTTATTATATTATTGTAATTATACAGTCGCCAATTATTGTAATTATATTATTTATTTTATAGATGGAAAAGATATTTATAATAATATCAAATAAATCTTAAATATTTATTTAAAAACAAAACAAGACACCATACGTTTTATTTGTTCATTATTACATTATTATTATAGCCGCAATATTTGATTTATTACGTTGATTATATGCATTATTTCTTAAAGACAAAAAAAAAGTGGCTTGCATTTTTTTTTTTGTAAAGAAACCACAGAGAATAAACTGAAACCATCCTAAATCTCTGAAGATGTCTGAAAACTTCCATAAACATTTCCTTAAATAAAATAAAATTAATTAATTAAAATAAATCCCCATTAAATAAAACCTTTATTGGATCAATAAATACACATCTCTAATTTAATAAATTGCAATTTATTAAATACAAGTCTTTACTATAGAAACAACAGAAATGATCGTGTATTCGAACGAGCGATTTCATATAAACCCGTGAGTTGAATTACAGCAAATGCTACATCAAATCCATAATGCCTTTGGACCAATCAGATTTCAGGAGTTAACATATCGTATCATATCATATATGTCATAAAACTGTTCAATTAATATTTAGTTAATATTTGATTGTATGGCTCTTTTTTCTTTCTCTTTGTGTGAAATACTTGAAAGGATTTTCAATGAAATAAGAAAATAACCTCTGAGAGTAGAATCAGTGCATTTTAATGTGGTACTAACTCAATTTATTTATCACATCTTTTAATCTCCACTTTTTACAGCTCCTTAATATCAGAGAGGGGGGGAGAGGGAGAGAGAGAGAGAGAGAGAGAGGGAGGGGGGAAGAGAGAGGGGGAGAGGGGAGAGAGAGAGAGAGAGAGAGAGAGAGAGAGAGAGAGAGAGAGAGAGAGAGAGAGAGATGGGGAGAAAGAGATAGAGAGGGGGGGAGGGGGAGAGAGAGAGGGGAAGGGAGAGAGAGGGAAAGAGAGAGAGCGAGAGAGGGGGGAAGAGAGAGGGGGAGGGGGGGATGGAGAGAGAGGGAGCGAGAGGGGGAGAGAGAGAGAGAGAGAGAGAGAGAGAGAGAGAGAGAGAGAGAGAGAGAGAGAGAGAGAGAGATGGGGAGAAAGAGATGGAGAGAGAGGGGGAGAGGGGGAGAGAGAGAGAGGGGAAGGGAGAGAGAGGGAAAGAGAGGGGGGGAGAGGGGGAGAGAGAGAGAGAGGGAGGGGGAAGAGAGAGGGGGAGGGGGGGAGAGAGAGATGGAGAGAGAGGGGAAGAGAGAGAGGGGAAGAGAGAGAGAGGGGAAGGGAGAGAGAGGGGAAGAGAGAGAGGGGGGGGGAGAGGGGGAGAGAGAGAGGGGGAGAGAGGGGAAGAGAGGGGGCGAGGGAGAGAGAGAGAGAGAGAGGAAGAGAGGGGGGAGAGGGGGAGAGAGAGAGGGAGAGAGAGGGGAAGAGAGGGGGGAGAGGGAGAGAGAGAGAGAGAGGAAGAGAGGGAGAGAGAGGGGAAGAGAGGGGGGAGAGGGGGAGAGAGAGAGAGAGAGAGAGAGAGAGGAAGAGAGGGGGGAGAGGGGGAGAGAGAGAGGGAGAGAGAGGGGAAGAGAGGGGGGAGAGGGAGAGAGAGAGAGAGAGGAAGAGAGGGGGAGAGAGAGGGGAAGCGAGGGGGGAGAGGGAGAGAGAGAGAGAGAGAGAGAGAGAGAGAGAGAGAGAGAGAGAGAGGGAGAGAGAGAATGAAGTGCCATTAGGAGGTTTGGAGACAGTGAGGTGTCTGTTGAAGGACCTTTATTTTAATAAAACATTGAGCTTCTTTTTTTCTTTTTTATTGGCCCTGTGTGAACACTTTAATCCTAATTACTCACATAAAACTGATTTGTTAAAACACTTTTGTTCTGCTCTGGAGCTAAAAGTATTGCAGTCAAACATTTTCATGAAGCTTCAGGTTGTATTTCTTAAAAAAGAAAATACAAATTTATAACCAAGTTTAAAATAGTTCAGCAAGATGGAATTTGTTTGTTTGTTAAAAAATACTACTATTACTTTTTTAAGTAAATATTTGTAACATTTATTTGTCTTTTTAGTATTTACATTTTTTAAAATAAAAATACCTTTTAATTTTAAAATGTAAATATTTTTTAAAAGCCTATTGCAAAAAAAAAAGATTTATTAAAATAGAATTTTATTTAAAACAAAATAAAAATTAAAAAAGTTAAAATAAAAAAAGGATTAATTAATGTATTAATGTATTTCAGACTGGATAATATAAACTCCTCATTTTATTTGGTTCGGGGGTTTTGTGTGCTAAAATATGTATAAAAAAAGTATTTAAGATTGTATTCTCTTTATATGAATTAAATAAATTATAAAATGTGGATGGAAAAATGCATTCTTCTAAAAATCTTACAGTTAAAATGAGATGAAGGAAAATAAAGGTGACCGAGTTTAGACTGGAAAATAGAAATAACTTAATAAATTTAATAAAGAGGGTCACAGTGGCTTAGTGGTTAGCACGTTCGCCTCACACCTCCAGGGTTGGAGGTTCGATTCCCACCTCCGCCTTGTGTGTGTGGAGTTTGCATGTTCTCCCCGTGCCTCGGGGGTTTCCTCCGGGTACTCCGGTTTCCTCCCCCGGTCCAAAGACATGCATGGTAGGTTGATTGGCATCTCTTGAAAATTGTCCGTAGTGTGTGATTGCGTGAGTGAATGAGAGTGTGTGTGTGTGTGTGTGATGGGTTGGCACTCCGTCCAGGGTGTATCCTGCCTTGATGCCCAATGACGCCTGAGATAGACACAGGCTCCCCGTGACCCGAGGTAGTTCGGATAAGCGGTAGAAGATGAGTGAGAGAGAGAACTCATTATTCATACATTTGATCTGTATCTATAGTCACAGCTTAAATTATCAAGCAAAACGGTGGCGGACAAATACTAAATACTGTAATATAATTTTTGAGGTGGATTTTTATATGATAAAAAGAATATAAAAGTTAAAAGGTATTTCCACTGGCAGAGATGCAGATGAACTGTACAGCAGGTGATGGCGCTGTAATAACTCTGTACGGCCACTAGATGGAGTGTAGAGCACTAGATATGTAGTGAACGTGGACGTCACAGAGGAAGGAAACACTCAGGGTTTAATTGCTTCCTGATTGAGGAACAATCCGCTCGGGTCGGAACTCATCCCCCCCTGAACAGCTTTAACCCTCTGATTCTCATCTCGGGGTTTTTCAGCTGATGGAGTTTGTTTTTCAGCAATTTATACATGTGATATAACTGAAGGCTGTTATGATATGTCATTGTGTTGTGTGTGTGTGTGTGTGTGTGTGTGTGTGGGTGGGTGTTGGGGGGCTTATACAAACTTTTTTTTAATGAAATAAAATACAGAACTAATGTGCAAATTTAGCACACAGATGTTTAGTCTTCACTTTCATATTGGAGACTACAGTGACTTTTTTTTGGATTGTCATTGTGGACAACAATTTGGACATCAGTATGAACCTGACATCATTGCGGACGTCATTATAAACGCGACGACATTACGTGACGTTATTGTGGCCGTCGGTGTGAAGGTGGTCACCGTGGACATCCCTTGATGCCATCAGTTTGGACATCGATTTAAATGTGACATCATTGTGGACATCGATTTAGAATGATGTCATTGTGGATGTCAATTTGAATGTGACGTGATCGTGGACGTCGGTCTGACCGCGACGTCATTTAGGACGTCGATATAAATGCGACTTCATTGTGGACGTTAATTTAAACAAGACGTCATTGTGGACGTCAAAATGTTGACAAATTGCAGTTCAGTTCACTGATTATTTTCCCATATCAGCTCGACACACTGCAGTGTCTTCACTTTGTGTGTCTTTTGTACTTGTACCACAGAAAGCGTGAGTTTAAATCGCTCAGAAGTCACACGGGTACAATTAAGGTGATTAAGTTCAAGTTATTAGGAAAGAATTTACGTTTTTAAACAAGGACACACACACGTTACTAATCATTTGAATTTCAATGAAATTCATTCATCTTCTACCGCTTATCCGAACTACCTCGGGTCACGGGGAGCCTGTGCCTATCTCAGTCATCATCGGGCATCAAGGCAGGATACACCCTGGACGGAGTGCCAACCCATCGCAGGGCACACACACACTCTCATTCACTCACGCAATCACACACTACGGACAATTTTCCAGAGATGCCAATCAACCTACCATGTATGTCTCTGGACCGGGGGAGGAAACCGGAGTACCCGGAGGAAACCCCCGAGGCACGGGGAGAACATGCAAACTCCACACACACAAGGTGGAATCGAACCCCCAACCCTGGAGGTGTGAGGCGAACGTGCTAACCACTAAGCCACCGTGACCCTCCTATTTTGAAGTTTAAATGTTAAACTAATTCTTTAGACTCAAGGGCTTGAGAACGCCGGAAAAAGCATCATTTTGAGATCTTAACTAGACACCGATCTGTGCGTGCATCCTGCGTCTTAGAGACAGGAAGGGCGTCGTCTTATCTACAGCGACTCGACTCTCAAAGCAGTGTTCTTTACAGTCTGAGAGTCTAAAGGTCACCTGTTCAGTCTCAGCTGGTGATCACCTTCCCTATAGCCTTGACTAGTGCGCGTCATCATCCCGCTCCAGTGGTTACTGTAATTTCCACTGGGCAAAAGCACCAGAAAAATGATTCATTCTAAAATGTACGAATGTTGAAATCCAACTGTGTGGCCATCAGAGTGTGATTTATTGAGCTGGAAAGAGTCAGCGATGTTAATGCTGATACTGATACGTCTCCCCTGCTGTGGGTTTCTTCTGTTTTCTTCTTCACTCGGGAGCAGTCGCACGTACAATTCAACTTCCTGCTGCGGTAAATTATCTCAGCAAATGCTCCAGAGATCCTTCTGCTGTGCTTAGAATTTGTTTCATGACACTTCCTAAGCTCGTCTTCCGTTACTAACACTAGCACGGAGTATTTTCATCCTTACGGCCTGGGACATTTTCTACACAATCTGTGTGACTCTGGGATTTGTCTGTTCTATAGAGAGGAGGTTATTTTTATTTACACCAGAGCAGTATGTATCTGATACGAGTGTGTTTACGAGTGTGTGTTTACGTGTTATGTACAGTATAGGAATGCGGTACGGAGGATCCGGTTAGAGGTGAAGCTTTAAGTAAGAGACGTGAAACGTGTTTAATAATTAATAGGAGAAATGAAACACTTCAGGATGTGGTGTCATTTAAAACAAAGCACGGCACAAAGGAAACCTAAACAATACAATACTCACTTTTCCTCCTTTACCACAAATTTACTCTATTGGCTAAGATGGGTTTCGCACAAAGAGCAACAACAAAGCTAACGTTACAAGGCTGAAGTTTAAGTTTTGTGTATGTTTTAAGCTATGAAGCGATAAAAGATCAGCTCAGTATTTCTCTTTTATACATTCTCTCTCTCTCTCTCTCTCTCTCTCTCTCTCTCTCTCTCTCTCTCTCTCTGTGACTTGTTTCTCGGGGTTAACTGCTGTTTTAACTTTATGTTCTTCAGAACAGCAGTAAAAGTGCTGACTGAAGCAAATTTGCAGAGCCAAGACAAACCATTACTGAGTTCACCAATCACACGGCTCGCTCTCCTCCTCCGCTATTTCCCTCTCTTTTTTTCCCCCTCTGCTCTCCCCATAGAGGTTTTCATTTTCTTGGCCGGTAGCCAAACCTGTGCCCTGTTACCTCCCTCAAGTTAGTAAGACAGACCTGGTGTAAATGGCGTGAACATGAGGAGCAGAGCTGCACTTTATTACCCTGAGGGATTGGTTTTTAATTTCCTCAACGATTTTCAGGAAAAGCTGAGCCAAGAATATTGAATTGATATCGATTTTAAAAATATGTTTAAAATGAAATTAATAAATAAATAAACTAAATGAATATATAGTTATTTATGTAAAACAACAACAGCAACAACAACAACAATAATAATAATAATAATCAATAATAGTCATCTCACAGAACCTCCACGGCAATTTACTATACTATACTATACTATACTATACTACAATATACTACAATATACTACAGAATACTACACAACACTATACAATACTACACAACACTATACAATACTACACTACACAACACTATACAATACTACACTACACTATACAATACTATATTACACGATACAATACTACACTACACTACAATATACTACAGAATACTACACTACACAACACTATACAATACTACACTACACTATACAATACTACACTACACTACAATATACTACAGAATACTACACTACACAACACTATACAATAATACACTACACTATACAATACTACACTACACTATACAATACTACACTACACTATGCTACACTATACAATACTACACTACACTACACTATACAATACTACACTACACTATACAATACTACACTACACTACACTATACAATACTACACTACACTACACTATGCTACACTATACAACACTACACTACACTACACTACACTACACTATACAATACTACACTACACTATACAATACTACACTACACTATACAATACTATACTACACAACACTATACAATACTATACTACACTATACAATACTACACTACACAACAATATACTACAGAATACTACACTACACAACACTATACAATACTACACTACACTACGCTGCACTATACAATACTACACTACACTACACTATACAATACTACACTATACAATACTACACTACACAACACTATACAATACTACACTTCACTATGCTACACTATACAATACTACACTACACTACACTATGCTACACTATACAATACTACACTACGCTGCACTATACAATACTACACTACACTACACTATACAATACTACACTATACAATACTACACAACACTATACAATACTACACTACACAACACTATACAATACTACACTACACTATGCTACACTATACAATACTACACTATACAATACTACACAACACTATACAATACTACACTACACTACACTATACAATACTACACTACACTATACAATACTACACTACACTATACAATACTACACTACACTACACTATACAATACTGCACTACACTATACAATACTACACTACAGTATACAATACTACACTACACTACACTATACAATACTACACTACACTACACTATACAATACTACACTATACAATACTACACAACACTATACAATACTACACTACACTATACAATACTACACAACACTATACAATACTACACTACACAACACTATACAATACTACACTACACTATGCTACACTATACAATACTACACTACACTATACAATACTACACTACACAACACTATACAATACTACACTACACTATGCTACACTATACAATACTACACTATACAATACTACACAACACTATACAATACTACACTACACTATACAATACTACACTACACTATGCTACACTATACAATACTACACTACACTACACTATACAATACTACACTACACTATACAATACTACACTACACTACACTATACAATACTACACTACACTACACTATACAATACTACACTACACTATACAATACTACACTACACTACACTATACAATACTACACTACACTACACTATACAATACTACACTACACAACACTATACAACACTACACTACACTATACAACACTATACAATACTACACTAAACAACACTATACAATACTACACTACACTATGCTACACTATACAATACTACACTACACTACACTATACAATACTACACTACACTACACTATACAATACTACACTACACTACACTACACTATACAATACTACACTACACTACACTATACAATACTACACTACACTACACTATACAATACTACACTACACTACACTATACAATACTACACTACACTACACTATACAATACTACACTACACTACACTATACAATACTACACTACACTACACTATACAATACTACACTACACTACACTATACAATACTACACTACACTACACTATACAATACTACACTATACAATACTACACAACACTATACAATACTACACAACACTATACAATACTACACTACACAACACTATACAATACTACACTACACTATGCTACACTATACAATACTACACTACACTATACAATACTACACTACACAACACTATACAATACTACACTACACTATGCTACACTATACAATACTACACTATACAATACTACACAACACTATACAATACTACACTACACTATACAATACTACACTACACTATGCTACACTATACAATACTACACTACACTACACTATACAATACTACACTACACTATACAATACTACACTACACTACACTATACAATACTACACTACACTACACTATACAATACTACACTACACTATACAATACTACACTACACTACACTATACAATACTACACTACACTACACTATACAATACTACACTACACTACACTATACAATACTACACTATACAATACTACACAACACTATACAATACTACACTACACAACACTATACAATACTACACTACACTATGCTACACTATACAATACTACACTACACTACACTATACAATACTACACTACACTACACTATACAATACTACACTACACTACACTACACTATACAATACTACACTACACTACACTATACAATACTACACTACACTACACTATACAATACTACACTACACTACACTATACAATACTACACTACACTACACTACACTATACAATACTACACTACACTACACTATACAATACTACACTACACTACACTATACAATACTACACTACACTACACTACACTACACTGGACTGGATCGGACTGTATTGTGCTCTAATGTATTATACCATGTTATAAACTCTCTTAACAAGGAAAACCTATACACAAATCTACACAATCTATACAATCCTACACTTTACCAATGCTAGTATTCTAAACCTATACACAAATACACAAATCTATACAATCCTACACTTTACCAATGCTAGTATGTACTATACTATAATAAACTGTGCTGTACTGTACTGTACTATACAAAACTATAGTATGCAGCACTGTATAATTCTATTGTATGCTGTTAAATGTTATTCTCTTCACAGTGTCCTCTGGTGTAAAAACAGAGGCAAAGGAATAACTGAGTATATTTCTGCCTCTGAGGATCAAATCTAGGTCCATAATCACGTCTTGTTGTCTTTTCCTCACCATCTTTTCTTTCCTCTCTGTCTTTCTGTGGTCAGGTTCAAAATAGGCCACGTTTGACTCGGCTCTGCGTTCTGAGCGTGATGTTTAAAATCCTGCCTACCCTGCCATTTGTGGCCAGAAACGACATTTTTCGTCTTTTAGTCATCCACACACTGCCAACATGCTGTAACACACACACACACACACACACACACACACACACACAGACTGAAACTACATTTCCTGAGAAGCGTTAATGCTGCCCATGTGATTTTTTTTATCCATTTCTGTGGAAACTTCATGAAATCAGCTGCGAAAACTCACCATGTCTATGAAAGTGTGATGAATCCTGAAGGAGTGACCTGTAGGCTGATATGTGAGAAAACATGCCTTGTCATTAAAGCGTGGATGATGACAGTAATGCGGGAGAAAACCTGTGTTACTCCGACGGCTGGTTTAAAGGTGAACGTAGAGGCAAGCGATGGTCCGAGGGGGAGGGAAATGGGGGTCATTTGAGACAAGGCCAAGGAATTTACAGGTTGAATACCTACATCTGATTCCTGAGGACGTCTTTGGCAACCGAACCTAGACGAGAGAAAGAGGGAGTCTGACTTTGAATAACTAATACGGCTGCACCAGGGTTGTGTTAAGAGAAAAGTGCGGTAGAAAAGGAATGTTTTAGCAAGAAACTATTTGTTATAAATATAAAATAAAGTGTTTATATGTGGGAGCACGGTGGCTTAGTGGTTAGCACGTTCTCCTCACACCTCCAGGGTTGGGGGTTCGATTCCCGCCTCCACCTTGTGTGTGTGGAGTTTGCATGTTCTCCCCGTGCCTCGGGGGTTTCCTCCGGGTACTCCGGTTTCCTCCCCCGTTCCAAAGACATACATGGTAGGTTGATTGGCATCTCTGGAAAATTGTCCATAGTGAGTGAATGAGTGTGTGTGTGTGTGCCCTGTGATGGGTTGGCACTCTGTCCAGGGTGTATTCTGCCTTGATGCCTGATGACGCCCGAGATAGGCACAGGCTCCCCGTGACCCGAGGTAGTTCAGATAAGCGGTAGAAGATGAGTGAGTGAGTGTGTTTATATGTAACAAAGCTGTATAATTCATAAGGTGAGGGTTTTTTGTAAGCACAGGTTTATGGAAGGAGTCTCCAGTGTCAGTGTTTTGTAATACATCTGTTTCACAGACATTTGACGACATTTAATGTAGCTATAAACGATAAAAAGATAAGTGTGACGTGGCAAATCTCTGTGGAGTAAAATAAATAAAAAACACTATGAAGCGAATACAGTAACGCCGCTTCGTCACACCATCCTGCCGTTGATTATTTTCCGTCTGTTTAATACCTCACACAGAGTTTTCTTTCACCCTGAATCCTGATGAGTTTTCATGTGTTCATTTAAGTGAGTTATTTGGCATTAGTTATTTTCACACCACACTGTTAATAAGTGTTAATTGACGCTTTGTTGTGCAAACTTTCTCTCTACGTGCCTGTAAGTGTTGAAGGTGAATGAGTTTGTGTTTTTGAAACAGGAGAAGACAAAGTAAGACAAAAAGCCCCAGTGGACACGACACTTCAACACCTCCTTGTTGTGTTTCGCTCCCGATGGACAAGTGGTTTCTATAGAGATGTTGCCTCTGTGTGTGTGTGTGTGTGTGTGTGTGTGTGTGTTGTGGAAGAGCTGATAAACGTAATTAAGTACAAAAAAACATTGACACAAGTAAGTAATTCATCAAAAATCTGAAATGAAATGAAAATAACAAATGAATATTGTTTTATATACACATATGACGATAATAAATTAAATATTGAATATTTAAGTTAATTAACTAATTAAAAATAAAAAACAATGAGTAACATAATATTATATTTAAAAAAAAAATGAGATCTGTTTTTTGATTTCTTTATTAGTTTAATGAGTTTAATTACGTCACAGTGTCTCTGTGCTCTCATTGGTTGACTGATATCAGACTCTGCAGATGAACAGGTTGCTATGGAAACAGAATATCGCTATGATGCATTGTGGGTTCTGATTATTAAACAAATAAACAGACAAACAAATAAACATGAAAAATGGTTAAAATATAAATGCAGGTATAAATAATTCGTAATTCGTTTTTTTTTTCTGAGTTAAAAATCCCTTAAAATATAAATATTCCATTTGTTTTCTAACTCCACTTTGTGATCTTGCATTACAGCTAACACCCAGAAGTCAATGGTAGGAAGGTGTCTCATTACTCCACATCTCCACCCAGCCATGAGCTGCAGTCAGGGATGCCAGATTGACTACAATTCCTTTATTCACATTACTTCTGGTGTAATTAAAATGAATACCATCTGCTCTGCTTTATGTCTTCTGCTGTTTTGTCAATAATAATGTGCAACTACAATATGTGAAATCTTTTGTGTTTCAGATATTTATATAAACACATACACATATAGATGTGTGTGTGTGTGTGTGTGTGTGTGTGTGTGTGTGTGTGTGTGTGTGTGTGTGTGTGTGTATATGTATCAATGTTTCAGATTATTTATTACATCTGTATATTTATGTAGATTTATACACATCTATATATATAGTAGATGTGTGAGTGTGTGTGTGTGTTTATATAAATATAAACAGACACACATATAGATGTGTGTGTGTGTGTGTGTATTTATCAAATGTAAATATAAACACACACACATATAGATGTATGTGTGTGTGTGTGTGTGTGTGTGTGTGTGTGTATGTATCAATGTTTCAGATTATTTATCACATCTGTATATTTATGTAGATTTATACACATCTATATACAGTATATATAGTAGATGTGTGAGTGTGTGTGTTTATATAAATATAAACAGACACACATATAGATGTGTGTGTGTGTGTGTGTGTGTATTTATCAATCTTTCAGATTATTTATTACATCTGTATATTTATGTAGATTTATACACATCTATATACAGTATATATAGTAGATGTGTGAGTGTGTGTGTGTGTGTGTGTTTATATAAATATAAACACACACATAGATGTGTGTGTGTGTGTATTTATCAATGTTTCAGATTATTTATTACATCTGTATATTTATGTAGATTTATACACATCTATATATATAGTAGATGTGTGAGTGTGTGTGTGTGTGTACACACATTTATCTATAAATGAACAAGCCATAGGAAGATGTTTTCACCTGAACACACACATTGTTTTGTTTTTTCTTTCTTGCTCTAAATATACTACTTCACACGTATTCTACAGATGGAGAATATGTTGCATGTTCTGCCTCGGGGAGAACATGCAAACTCCACACACACAAGGCGGAAGCGGGAATCGAACCCCCAACCCTGGAGGTGTGAGGCGAACGTGCTAACCACTAAGCCATCGTGCCCCCCTCCTTTTAAAACTAAATGGCAACCAAATCCAAGTTTAGTTCCTGCGATCTGGCAACCCGACACGTACGTGTAAAAAAAGAGGATCTGGCAACCGTAAAGCTGCCTGATTCTACTTCATAAGGATCTGGCAACCCTGGAGAAGCCAATCCCTCTCAGCTGCAATGGCTTACTAGTTTGGAGCAGAAGCGCACACGCAGTGCAGCCGCTGTCCCAGTGAATAAAACAGGAAAAAAAGGCAGAGAGGCTTTTAGGAGGATTAAGAACGTGTGAAAGAAACGTGTAAAGAAGGTCGGGAGGGAGTTTTGGGGGTGAATCTGAGGATTTGGGGCTCGGATGTGCGCTCGGATCAACCTGTTGGACCTGAGAAGGAGAGGAAGGAGAAGAAGGAGAAGCTGTTCTGTTGTCAGTGTGGAGGTGATGCTGGAGCTGGAAGTCACCACACTTTAACCTTTAACTGGCCTTTTACTCTGTAGAGGTGAGTTAAACATCACTACTGTGGTCACTTATGGTCACTCTGGTGAGTTCTGGTGAGTTCTGCTACTTTGTTTCATTTCCTTTACATTTTTTTTTTTTTTTACAAGTTTAATAGTTACATTTTTCCTGTAGGTGTGTGTGTGTGTGTGTGTGTGTGTGTGTGTGTGTGTGTGAGATTCTGGGTCTGTGTTTATAAACCTAGAAAACTTTCTTTATCAGGTGTTTTTATAAGCAGGACTAAAAAAAGTGAACTTTTTCTTCAGCCTGAGGATAAAAACGATCCATCCATTTCTCTCTCTCTCTCTCTCACATTCTCTCTCTCTTTCTCACATATTCTCTCTCTCTCTCTTTCTCACATATTCTCTCTCTCTCTCTTTCTCACATATTCTCTCTCTCTCTCTCTCTCTCTCTTTCTCACATATTCTCTCTCTCTTTCTCACATATTCTCTCTCTCTTTCTCACATATTCTCTCTCTCTCTCTCTCTTTCTCACATATTCTCTCTCTCTCTTTATCTCACATATTCTCTCTCTCTCTCTTTATCTCACATATTCTCTCTCTCTCTCTCTCTCTCTTTCTCACATTCTCTCTCTCTCTCTTTCTCACATATTCTCTCTCTCTTTCTCACATATTCTCTCTCTCTCTCTCTTTCTCACATTTTCTTTCTCTCTCTCTCTCTCTCTCTCTCTCTCTCTCTCTCAAACATTCTCTCTCTCACACATTCTTTCTCTTTCTCACATTTTCTTTCTCTCTCTCTCATACACATTCTCTCTCATTCTCTCTCACTCTCTCTCATTCTCTCTCTCTCTCTTATTCTCTCTCTCTCTTTCTCACATTCTCTCCACATTCTCTCTCTCTTTCTCACATTCTCTCTCTTTTTAACATATTCTCTCTCTTATTCTCTCTCTCTCTCACATTCTCTCTCGTTCGATCGACGGATGTTGTGTGTGTCACTTTTTTGGAGTCTTTTTTGTAAACCCTGATACCACTGAGTGAACTTTGACCTTCATAACACTGAAGTTTTTTTCTGTTCTTGTTTGTGTTTCTAGACATTAATCACGGGTTGATTTTATACCCGCAGCTTAGTGAAAGTCAAGGTTGCTTTACAAAATGCGACACAAGCGCTCTTGGTGTTCGTGTCAATCTTCAGGGTTTATCTGTAATCTCAGGTGCTACCACCACCACCACCACCACCACCATGTTTCATCTCCAGACATCTTCAGCAACATATTGATGTTCTGTTCAAAGCTGGAACTTAGATTAGAAATGTCTATTTTTCTCTTTAACCATTAAAATTTGATTTTGAAATTGTGGTCAATTATATTTTAATGCACTTTTGTAAACTTATCTTTAGGCTGTAGTATTTATTTATTTATTTATTTATTTTCTCCCAACTGCATCATTTTTAATAAGTTGTCCAACCGAGATATTTTAACATTTTTTTAATTGTTTGTTAGAAAGCATACATACAATTTTGTGTGGATATGAAAAAAAAAAAAAGAAAAACATTAACGATTTAGTTTTTAAAATATATTTCAAACACCTAACATTCAGGCAACTACATTGTTTTCTCAACGTTAAACGAGTATAAAATATCAGTAAAATGCATCGTTTTATTTGTTAAGCTTCGTCCTGCGAGACACTTTTAAGTGCCGGTTATGCAGCCGTATATTTTTAATGGCGAATTGAACCGTGACTCGTTCCTCAGATCCTCGAACAGATTTACAGTCTCGTAAAGGTTCGAATTAGCTGCTGAATTGCTCAGTTGGCTGATTATAAGGTGGAAACTCACAGTAGTGTTGATTTTATTTATTTTTTTTTTGACTAGACGAACAGATTTGTGCTGAAAATTTCTCCTTTGAACCTTTTTTCCACAAACTGGAATGTCGTGATCTTCAGTTTCATCTTTTTTGATCACTTCAAGCTCTAATCTGTTGTGTTGGTTACATAAGTGTACAGATCTGATCACGTGACCACGTGACGACGTGAAGGAAACGACTGATTTTGGTTTGAGTCTTCTGTAGTCCAGGAATCTGAAAGGCAAATCGTCTGGATGTAAAAATGTTAAACGCACGCACACACACACACACACACACACACACACGCACGCACACGCACACACACACACACACGGACTCTTTTTCCATCCTCTGCTTGTTTAAAGCTCTGTATTAAACCTTTTGATCTCGGTTTCAGCTCTTGTTCGTACTGAATGTTCGACTTTACACTCTTTAAGCTTCATAGACTCTCAGATTCTTCTTAGTTTAAGTTTGGCAGAAAAAAAATGTTCTGACTTTTTGTGTGTGTGTGTGTGTGTGTGTGTGTGTGTGTGTGTGTGTGTGTGTGTGTGTGTGTGTGTGTGTGTGTGTGTGTGTGTGTGTGTGTGTGTGTGTGTGTGTGTGTGTGTGTGTGTGTGTGTGTGTGTGAGCAAAAGTCAACCACAAGATTTCAGAATAGTTTTTGTTGCGGTTTCTATAGCAACAGCTCGTTCACGGGGAGGCGTCCGGCGCTCCGCGTTTTAATAAGAAATAAATGAGAAATTTTCACCTTTACTGAAGGAGTCGCTGGTGAGTTTAGAACGGTGTTACAGTGATGACCAGGTTTTATTTAATTAATGAACAATGTGTCAGTTTTTATCCGTTTATGGTTACTGTTAATGTAACTAAATGAGTTTAGTTTCTGTTATCACTTACACTACAGCAGCTAGAAACATTGTTCTCTCTCTCTCTCTCTCTCTCTCTCTCTCTCTCTCTCTCTCTCTCTCCCCAGACACACACACTTCCTCTGTCTTTCTAATTCTCTCACACTCTTTTACTCTCTTACACTCACACACACACTTCCTCTGCCTTTCTAACTCTCTGCCTCTCTCTCTCTCTCTCTCTCTCTCTCTCTCTCTCTCTCTCTCTGTTTTTCAGAGATCGAAATGTTCTGCCTGTTTGTTTGTTTGCTGCTGTTCTTTCACTCCGTCCTCACTGAGGAAATGCCATCTCTCCTCAGAGGGGTGTGTGTGTGACGTTCACTCTCAGCAGGAATCTGCACTTTTCCATTCCATCCCTCGCTCCCTTTCGACCTTCAGCTCTCTAAAAACATCCCGGTTTGGGTTTAATCACTAGGCAGCTGGATGACGCAGTGGAGCGTGTTTTGTGATGTTTCACCATCAGAACCGCCGAGTTCAGCGTTTTAGCAGCCAGTCGATCGATTCTACAGGAGATCTTACAGTTTTTTTTTTTTAAGAAGCAGGTTGCTCAGATCTCCTGAGGTTTCCTTTTGAAGGTCTTAATGAACTCCTCTGTGCTACAAACGTCACCTAACCCCGTTCTTATGGGACGGAGTTATTCTGGTTACAAAGCCATGGACGCCGTGTCGTGTTGACGCCGGTACGCAACTGGCAACCCAGAAGAAGTGCTGTGTGTTTTTATATAAAGCTTTAATAGAAATATAATATAATAAATCGGTTCACTACATACAGCAGGTTTAGTTGTAGGACTTTAAAAGATGTACTTGCAAACAAACCAGGAACTGTGATGTCACAGCGTCGGATTCATCTTCAGAAAGTCAGACGTTTATATGCTTCCTGGTTTCTGTGGTTAAAAAAAAAAAAAATACAATTTTTTTTTTTTAAAATACAAAAGTCAAATCTAGCTGCTAAGTTGTAAGCGAGAACAGCAAAGAATTTCTTTTTCAGACCTTCCACAACACCACATGGAGCTATCAATGGATACGTACGACACAATTTTAAAAAAATAAATAAACTAAAAAAAACATTCCAGTCTGATGTCGTGGTGTAAAAAAGAATACAACACCTCAGGATGTGCAGGTAGAGGAAATCAATCACCTTTAAGTTTCAAAATTTTGTATTATTTAAAGCAAACTTTTTTTCTAAAAAGTTTTTTAGTTAGTTAGCGAAAGTGTTGGAGTAGTTAGCATGGCTAACACGGGGGGAGGGGGGCACTTCCCCTTATTTGGTTAACTTTATGCCTAATAGCATGTCTTGCTAACATGTGGAACTAGCATAGGTTTATTTTGAATTGTTACTCAATTCAGTCTGTCAGGAATTGAGCAAAGAAAAGAAAGGATGAGAAATAAAGGAAGAAGCTGTTGATTAATTAAAGGCTAAGCTGTAACATAGCGAAGTTGTAACATAGCGAAGCGCTAACTAACATCAGACTTGAGCCCTATTCGGACGGGATTAGTTTTACGTGGTGACGTGGGGGTAAAGTAATTATTACCAGAGCTTCTCTGTGATTTTAGTCCCATGTGCCGTCTCGGTAATCATTACGGACAATGTCAGTAAAGATTACGGCGACTTTTACCTTCTGTAAAAAGGTCCGGAAAAATGACCTCAGGTAATACTAATCCCGTCCGAATAGACCCGCTGTAAATATGTACGGTAAAATTCCGTCATTTCCTGTTTAAAAGTAGTTTTTGGCGCGTTTTGCAAGCACGGAGGCGCCATGTTGTCTGTTTGCGCACGTGATAACAGGAAGCAACGTCATACGCACATGACGACAAGGAGGTTACTGTGGTGCGTAAAGCGAGTTACCCCTCCCACTTCTGCTAGTTTTACTGAGATGCGAATTGGCCAATTAATATTACAGACGTCCTGAGGTAAAATTTCATTACTCCACGTCCCCACGTAAAACTAATCCCGTCCGAACAGGGCTTTGGAGTGAGAAGCTAGCTGGGAGCGCGTCAGTTCGGAAAAGCTTAGCTAGCTTATTAGATGGAAGTCGTCATTTCCCTCAAACTGTGATATGACCAGAAGTTTCATTTAGCGCTACGTGAACTGTACAGCCCTATAGAACGCAGTGCTTTCCTGCCTGGGGTCCTGGTACTCGTGAGAATCGTGTACACAAGGTAACGTGAGGTACAGGTGAGTGTAAAAGCAGCACTGGGAATATTTATGTCGAATGTGTTATGCTGCTTATCATACAAGCTAAAACTTGTACAAACTGCTTGATCATGTTTCGTTGTTTTTTGCATTCCCTTTGATCGGTGTTCTCGCTGTGTTCTCTCACACACACACACACACACACACACACACACACTTGTCATGTTTAGACAGATGCCCCAGCAGGCTTCATAGGCTTTGTGAAAATCCTGTTTACTTCTCTGACTTATTTCTGTGCCTCATTTCAAAAGTTCCAGCAGGTTTGTAAATGACGCACAGCGAGGCTTTAACGTTTCCGCCGTGTTCCGCTGTAAACACACTGAGGAGCGTCGGTCCAGGATCAGTAATAGACCAGGAGATCAGGAGAAGGAGTAATTTGATGTCAACACACACTAGAGGCAGGAGGTTGAAAAGTCTTTACACTTTGATGACTCAGACAGGGTTAGAAGTTTGTCTCAGAGCTTCAGAACGTTTCTGTTCCTGCTCTCCTTTCATACGTCATACAGCTTTCAGATGAGTCATTTTCCCTCTGTTTTGTTTTGTTTATTGAGATCTTTGTTGTGTTAATCGTCTTCCTTCATTATCAGTCCTGCTGTGATTGTTGTTGTTGTTCTTATTTTAGTTACCTAGCATATTTTCCCCCCTGTATTATGATCTGTTTGAATCCTCGATTCTGATTGGTTGTCAGGTGTCGATTCACAAATCCCGGGTCTGATGATGTTCGTGCACTCGTTCTCACTGCATATGTTCTAGTTTCTATAGAAACAGCTCGTTCACAGGGAGGCGTACTTTAAAATAAATGAAGTTTTTTATCTGTATCGAGTCGCCGGTGTCCGAGCTTTAGAGCGGTGACACTTTAAAGAATGTCTGTCTCTCTCTCTCTCTCTCTCTGTCTCTCTCTCTCTCTCTCTCTGTCTCTCTCTGTCTGTCTCTCTCTCTCTCTGTCTCTCTCTCTGTCTCTGTCTGTCTCTCTCTCTGTGATTGGCAGCTACACTCATTCATTTATAGCACCTTCTGTCCAATCACACAGAACAGCGCTAAGGTCTGATCTATTTATCGTTAGTTCTCGAGCCCATTTTTCTTTTGGCCCTGCTCTAATTTTCCTTTCTTTTTTTTTCTCCTTCTTCCTTCTTCAGAAAGACTTTCAGACTTTTAGGAATTGCAAATGATCTTAGCAGCTCCACCCACATGCTCACGCTGGCTCAGAATAAACTGAAACAGAGCTGCGTTAGGCTTTAAACTGTGTGATCTGCTTTTGGAAACATTTCTGAGCAGAGGTGTGTGTGTGTGTGTGTGTGTGTGTGTGTGGAGATGACTCGTGTCTGTGGTATTCAGAGGAAAACAGCAGAAGGAGCTCGGATCATCTGGAGGAAAGCTCGGGGTGTGTGTGTGTGTGTGTGTGGAGAGAGAAGGAGGCGTGTCTCTGGAGGATTGTTTTTCCTGGTCCCGACCTCCGATACACACCATCCTGCAGGCTAGCAGATGAAAATATCACTTTACTTTAAGTTGTGTCTTTTGCCTTTGCAGTTGTGTTGTTTGACCCTTCGTTCATATTAGCATTAGCACGTACGTAAGTGACAGGTGTTTAATTTATCGTTATAGTACAGACTGTAAATAAAAAACAGAGGATTAAAAACTCTTGCTTTCACTTCAAAAGCAGTTTCATTTGTTTTGTTCGCACTTAAACACAGTGATGTTCTGAAAGAGGAATGGAGAGAGTGAGCGAAAGAGACAGCATGAGAGAGAGGGAGAATGAGACAGCATGTGTGAGAGAGGGAGAGAATGTGTGAGAGAGAAAGAGACAGCATGTGAGAGAGAGAATGTGTGAGAGAATGAGAGAGAAAGAGACAGCATGTGAGAGAGCGAGAGAGAGTGAGAGAAAGAGACAGCATGTGAGAGAGAGCATGAGAGAGGGAGAATGAGACAGCATGAGAGAGAGAGAGAGAATGTGTGAGAGAATGAGGGAGAGAGAGAGAATGTGTGAGAGAATGAGAGAGCGTATGTGTGTGAGAGAGAGAGAGAGAGAGAGAATGTGTGAGAGAATGAGAGAGAGAGAGAGCGAGAGCATGTGAGAGAGAGAGAGAGAGAGAGAGAGAGAGAGAGAGAGAGAGAGAGAGAGAGAGAGAGAGAGAGAGAGAGAGAGAGAGAGAGAGAGAGAGAGAGAGAGAGAGAGAGCATGTGAGAGAGAGAGAGAGAGAGAGAGAGAGCGAGAGAGAGCGAGCGAGCATGTGAGAGAGAGAGAGAGAGAGAGAGAGAGAGAGAGAGCATGTGAGAGAGAGAGAGAGAGAGAGACGAGTACCAGGTCATCACTAATCCGAGTTCCTGATAGACTCTTATTGTGTGTGAAATGAACTGATGACCTTCAAACCATTTCAGACTTCTGGGAAACGTTTTGCTCCGTATTCACTGAGGGACCTTTAACACATACAGCAGGAAGAAGAACGCAGAGAGGATACGTTAAGATACGAGACACACATCTTCACATAGATCTCTTCACTATTAGTGATGTGTGTGAAATGATCAGTGAGGAAGGGTTTGGAAACTTCAGTGTTCAAATGACTTCAGGAGATCTTTCTTTTTGTGTCTGTATAAAAGCCACAGGAGATTTTTGGGTTCTTCTTTAATGGACACGAACGTCTCAGTTCTGTTTTATGTAAATTAGGTCCGAGGAATAAAACCAGATGTTTTTAACGTCTCACCCTTTTGTACCTATGCGACCTCTTATTACACGTCTGTAACATGTTTAGAACGATGATGTTTGCAGATGACATTGTGATCTGTAGTGAGAGCAGGGAGCAGGTGGAGGAAAACCTGGAGAGGTGGAGGTTTGCGCTGGAGAGAAGAGGAATGAAAGTCAGTCGTAGTAAGACTGAGTACATGTGTGTGAATGAAAGGGAGGGAAGTGGAACAGTAAGGTTACAGGGTGAAGAGGTGAAGAAGGTACAGGAGTTTAAGTACTTGGGGTCAACAGGCCAGAGTAATGGAGAGAGTGGGAAAGAAGTAAAGAAGCGAGTGCAGGCAGGTTGGAGTGGGTGGAGAAAGGTGTCAGGAGTTCTGTGTGATAGGAAAATATCAGCGAGAATCAAGGTGAAGGTGTACAGGACAGTGGTGAGACCGGCCGTGCTGTATGGTTTAGAGACAGTGTCACTGAAGAAGAGACAGGAGTCAGAGCTTGAGGTAGCCGAACTGAAGATGTTGAGGTTCTCTTTGGGTGTGACAAGATTGGACAGGATTAGGAACGAGTACATCAGAGGGACAGCCCATGTTGGACGTTTGGGGGACAAAGTTAGGGAGGACAGATTAAGATGGTTTGGACATGTTCAGAGGAGGGAGAGTGAGTATATTGGTAGGAGAATGTTGGACATGGAGCTGCCAGGCAGGAGGCAAAGAGGAAGGACAAAGAGGAGGAATATGGATGTAATTAATGAGGATATGAAGCTAGTGGGTGCAAGTGTTGAGGAGGCAGAAGATAGGGTTAGGTGGAGAGAGATGATTCGCTGTGGTGACCCCGAAGGGAAAAGCCGAAAGAAGAAGAAGAAGAAGAACATGTTTAGGACACACATTAAAGCTCTGATGTGTAGCAGCATGTTGTTGATGTCTGCTGTTCTCTCCATGATGGACAGAGGAAGTCATATTTTCTGCTCAGTCTGATGTTGTCTGTTAACTTTTCTGAACCCGTCACTTTGAGGTGTTTCTTCTGAGGTGCACAGAAGGTTTCTTTTCCCGACCGGCTGTGACGCTGGAACATCAGCTGAAGATGTCGGGGGGGGGGAAATCACCCTGGTGAATTCTTCAGATTTTTTATTTCTGAGAGGAAACTCGAAATTAACAGAAAGCTCTGGATTAGATCTGTTGGAGCACAAATTCATCTGATGTTGGAGCAGCTTAAGATACCGCAGCTTGACCTAAAGTGATGGAAAGTTCCAGAAAAAACTTGTGGTTCACGGCATCTACAGAATTTAATCTTTCATATGACCTGAAAATAAATGAATAAATAAATGGATGGATGGGTAGATTGGGATGGATTGATCAATAGATATATAATGATGGATGGATGGATGGATAGAGATATAGATGGAGAAATAGGGATAGCCAGAGCGAGGGAGGCAGGAATGGAGAGAGGGATGGATGTAGAGAGATGGAGAGGGAGGGATGGATGGATGGAGAGAGACGGAGAGATAGAGATGGACAGAGGGAGGGAGGAATGGAGAGATGGATGGATGGAGAGATAGATGGAGAGATAGGGATAGCCAGAGCCAGGGAGGGAGGAATGGAGAGATGGATGGATATAGAGGAATGGAGAGGGAGGGATGGATGGATGGATGGATATATAGATGGAGAGATAGGGATGGACAGAGGGAGGGAGAGATGGATGGATATACAGTAGAGGGATGGATATAGAGGGATGAATGGATGGAGATAGGGATGGACAGAGGGAGGGAGGAATGGAGAGATGGATGGATATGGAGGGATGAGAGGGAGAGATGGATGGAGATATAGATGGAGAGATAGGGATAGACAGAGCCAGGGAGGGATGGACAGAGGGAGGGAGGAATGGAGTGATGGAGATGGAGGGATGGATGGATGGATGGATGATCACGTGAGATCTTTGTGTGAAGTGTTTCTTCAGTCCTGAGTGATCATGAACGTCTTGTATAACAACGTGTGTGTTTTCTCTCCACAGGCACCATGCACGTGTCTCTGGCCGAGGCTCTGCAGGTACGAGGAGGTCCTCTTCAGGAGGAGGAGGTGTGGGCCGTCCTGAACCAGAGTGCTGAGAGTCTTCAGGAGCTGATGCGCAGAGGTGAACTTCATCATCAATGGACCGGAAATGTGTTCAAAAACTAACAAGCTAGCTAACAAAATAGCACCAGAATCGCTAATATTTCCATGATTATTGAATAATTGGTGCACAAATATACCTTTTATATGAGGACGATTGATCGGGCATGAAAGAGAAGAACACAGGAGGAGGTGATGAGGACGGCGTTTGTCACTGTAAAAGGTCACTTTTTTTGCAAATGGACGAAAAAAGCGGTAAAGAAAAACCGCTGAGGTGATTAGAGGATAAAATGTCTTTTATTATAGAAGTGTTTGTTTATTTAGTTGTTTATTTATTTGCCTGTGGGGTAAAAGGTTAAAGAGGTGATTAGTAAGAGGCAGTACAGTAAAATCGCTGGTTAGCATGGCTGGTTAGCCCGGTTGCTAGGTAACAAAATAACTAGCATGACTGCGGTATTAGCATGACTTTGGAAGCCGATCTGATGGAGCAGTGTGTACTAAAGATGATGCGTACTAAAGTGCTGCTGCATCACTTTGTTCAGTTTGAGATTAAGCGAGGGTGAAAACCCACCGCGCTGCTATGAGCACGGCATCGTGGGTAACGTAGATAAAACCGTAATCTGCGATTCGTATTCGGAATCGTCGTCGTTAGCTGCTTGCTCTATTCGTATGTAAATGCACCGCACAGGAAATGACACACCGGTCGCTCCGGGCTTTCTGGTACGTTATCTGTTCAAAAATGAGTCTTTTTTTTGAAACCGCATTCCTGCAGAACATCCGTAAGGAACCCCGGAAGGTTTCGGTCGTCTTTACGGCGATCATGCGATCTACAGCGCTACAGATCTCTATCTCGAACTCGCTCTTGTCCTCTTTAAGTACTCAAAGAAGTATTTTAGTTTTACTCTCTGCTTCTTCCTGTTTTCCTGGTTCTTCTGCATGTTTCTGGAGGTTTTTACTGACACACTGATTTGTGCTTGTATTATGCTTGTGTTCAGGAAAACTGGTGCACTGAAGAAGCTCAAATTTAGTTTGAAAACTAATTGAAATTAAATCCAGTTCAGTTCCACGACAAAATTCCAAAGGTTGGGGCGTGAATACTTTTGCAATCCGCGTTTGCGCTTGCCTTTTTGAATAGTGTGTGTGGTTGATCTCTGAGGGATTATGTTTAGTTATAAACTTATAAACCTTGAAATGAGACGTGGAAACGTGACTCGCTTGACGTCCGACGGAAAATAAATGGAATCCAGATCTGTCGCATTCCACGCAGCTGGGCTCCGTCCTTTAACGCATGTCCTGTACAGAAGTTTGCATCTTCGCCTGCGTTCTGGAACGAGTTCAGCGTGTAACGAGACAGAACGTGGATATTATTCTGCCTTGGAGTGACGCAGCCGTTATATTTTTTTCAGTCTTCTGATATGTTTCTGACCACGTGTGCAAGCAGGAGGGAGACAGCGAGACAGAATGAGGCTTTGAGGCAGGAGATAAACTGTGAGATGGAACATAGACTTTGCAGACGTTTAGAAGGTTAGAATGAGACAGAAGGGAGATGGTGAGACAGACAGGAGGGAGACTTTGAGGCAGGAGGGAGACGGAGACAGAATGAGGCTTTGAGGCAGAAGAGAGATCATTAGACAGGAGGAGACACGAGTAGGAAGGAGACCGCAAGTACAGTTAGAATGAGAGAGAAGGATGGTGAGACAGAATGAGACTTTGAGGCAGGACGAAGATGGTGAGACTTGTCTTTGAGACAAGACAAGACTGATGGAGGAGACATTGAGACAGGAGGAGACTGAGGCAGGAGGAAGATGGTGAGACAGGAGGGGACTAAGGCAGGAGGTTGACCGTGGGATAGGAGGTGACTAAGAGGCAGAAGGGAGACAGTGAGACAGACTTTAAGACAGAAGGGAGATGGAGAGAAAGTGAGACAGGCAGGAAGACTGGAGGGAAAGAAAGAGACAGATAGTGAGTCCACAGACGATTCGTCTTTCGTTCCTGCCTTCCGCCAGTTGCTTTGGATGGTAGTCCTTCACCCTCAGGGTTGCTGTGGATGACTCTGATGATGTAGCTGCATTTGAATGCATCATGATAAGGCAGATGATCTCTCCTGGTCTCACAGAGGCTTCTTATCTGACCTTCGTTCTCACAGAAAATCGTTGGCGAATCTTTTTTTTTTTAAGTTAGCAGAAATGTTGCCTTGTTTTGTATGAGGTAATCAGTTTACAGTATTCAAGACATTCCCATGACTCCAGACTAACTTTCAGAAGACATCAAGATATCACCAAACTGCCGAGAAGGCTAACAAATGCCACGGTGTTTAAAAAGTAACCCTCGTGGAGAATTAAACATCCTGTAATCAGTGGGATTTGTTAGCTAGATAACACGTTAGCATGCGCCTCCCTGTCCTCGACTGCTTACTGTACAAGTACAATAAGCGAATTGTTTGTCATTAGCATGACGACTAGCGTACTAGCGAATGCTCTGTAACGTTTTACAGTCTGAATATTCTGTGGAAAAATCTACAGCTTTTTTTTTTTTTCTTCATCCATAACATTCCCAGAGATTGTGTCTGAGACCTTACTGACTACATGACTCATCGTGTTTTGGACTTCTGAGGTCTCCGCTCTTGTCATTTTTTGAATGGAGTCTTTTAGTGTTTTTTTTTTTCTTTTTTTTATCATCTTCTTGAGCTGGAGGCGGGTGATGACTAATCCCCCCAATACCACCCTCTCTCTATCTCTGATGTCAGATAAAAGATTAGCTTTCCTGCCAACTCTCTAGTCAATCTTCTCTTCTCTTCTCTTCTCTTCTCTTCTCTTCTCTTCTTCTTCTCTTCTCTTTCTTCTCTTCTCTTCTTCTCTTCTCTTCTTCTCTTCTCTTCTTTTCTTTTCTCTTTCTTCTTCTTCTCTTCTCTTCTTTTCTCTTTCTTCTTCTTCTCTTCTCTTCTTTTCTCTTTCTTCTTCTTCTCTTCTCTTCTTTTCTCCTTCTTCTTCTCTTCTCTTCTTTTCTCTTTCTTCTTCTTCTCTTCTCTTCTTTTCTCTTTCTTCTTCTTCTCTTCTTTTCTCTTTCTTCTTCTTCTCTTCTCTTTCTTCTCTTCTCTTCTTCTTTTCTTTCTTCTCTTCTTTTCTCTTCTTTTCTCTTTCTTCTTCTTCTCTTCTTTCTTCTTCTTCTCTTCTCTTCTCTTCCTTTCTCTTTTTTTCTCTTCTTTTCTCTTCTTTTCTCCTCCTTCTTCTCTTCTCTTCTTTTCTCTTTCTTCTTCTCTTCTTTTCTCTTCTTTTCTCCTTCTTCTTCTTCTTCTCTTCTTTTCTCCTTCTTCTTCTTCTTCTTCTCTTCTCTTCTTTTCTCTTTCTTCTTCTTCTCTTCTCTTCTTTTCTCTTTCTTCTTCTTCTCTTCTCTTCTTTTCTCTTTCTTCTTCTTCTCTTCTCTTCTCTTTCTTCTTCTTCTCTTCTTTTCTCTTTCTTCTTCTTCTCTTCTTTTCTCTTTCTTCTTCTTCTCTTCTTTTCTCTTTCTTCTTCTTCTCTTCTTTTCTCTTTCTTCTTCTTCTTCTTCTCTTCTTTTCTCTTTCTTCTTCTTCTCTTCTCTTCTTTTCTCTTTCTTCTTCTTCTCTTCTCTTCTTTTCTCTTTCTTCTTCTTCTCTTCTCTTCTTTTCTCTTTCTTCTTCTCTTCTCTTCTTTTCTCTTTCTTCTTCTCTTCTTTTCTCTTTCTTCTTCTTCTTCTTCTTCTTCTCCTTCTCTTCTCCTTCTTCTTCTTCTTCTTCTTCTCTTCTTCTCTTTCTTCTTCTTCTTCTTCTTCTCTTCTTTTCTCTTTCTTCTTCTCTTTTCTTCTCTTCTCAGCAGCTCAACTGTTTCTCTGTTGGTTTTTGCTGATTAGTGAATTTCAGGTACTTTCTTTTCCTTTCTTTTCCTGTTCTTTACCTCCCCCCCCGCCCGCGCACACCTCCCTTATCCCTTTCTCAGAGGTTCTGCTATGGTCAGTGAGCCGCTACAGGAAATGTGGGTTTACATGTTGAATTCCAGCAGGTTAAAGCAGCTCTACATGAAATCCATCCCTCTGTTTTTCTTAGTCACTAGTTTTAAAGGCGGGGAACAGAAAAAGACGGAGACGTCCTTGAATCTGTACTTTTCTTTATCTCCGTCTGTACCGTGCAAACACATTAAAAACACTGCGGTTTTGCTAGCACAAATTAGCAGTTTCTAAGTCGCTAGTAATAAGAACTACAGCATTCCGTATTAAATGAAGAGGTTAAGCCCTCGGTTTTCAATATAACAATAAAGAATTAACAAAGATTATTTCTGTCCTTTTCTGTATGTCAACCGACAAAAAACCTCGCTAGTCAAAATTAGCGGTAATATTGCATGGAATGTTTTAGCATTAAGCACAGCGTTTATGTAGGCTTTGTAAATGATCCAGATGAGGAATGTAACACTAACTGGATAAAAAACAGATAATATTCTATTTAAAGTAAATCAAACACTTTTTGAAACGCTACGTAGCTGCGTGAGCTATAAACACCGTACGACTCCAGGAGCAACGCGTTGTTCACAACATATGGCGTGTTGGTTTTAAAGGCTGCTTTGATGCTTTCAGTAAATCCCCCTCAGTGAGTTTGTGTTTTATTTGCAGTTCAGAAAAGAATGCAGCTGGTTTAGTTTCTATTTTTGTCGTCGTTTTTTTTTTTTCGTCACTTTGTCATCTATATCCGTTAGCGCTCAGGGTCCGTCAACAGTTTTTGGATTTTCTTTTATAAAGCTGTCAAATGATTATTCCAGAGCAGGAGCAGGAGGATTCTTTCTTTTTCATTAATTTCATTTATTCCTTCTTTTAATCCTGATGGAGATGAAGGAAAATCCTTCTTTCTTCTGGTCACAATGCATTTAGACCGCTATTTAGTCCCATTGCTAGCAATCATGACTAGCAAGAAACTGAATGCGTACTGACGTTATCTGTTTAAGTAAAGACAAATGATGACAAAAATGACAGAACTGAAGTGTGTATAAAAGTGCTAGCTGCTTTGCTATGTAGCGTATACGCTAAATTCAGCTTAATACTCGACCTGTATGCTAGAACGTTATGCTAGTTTAGCTGTTTGTGTTGTTAGCAGGATAACTAGCTTGCTAGTAAATGCTCTGTGTTGATTTTGTCAATATTCTGTGGAATTTATTTCTTCCTCATTGTGTATCTGTGTCGGTGGCTTAGTGGTTAAGCCACCTGACCCTGGCCTCTCACCTCCAGGGTCGGGGTTCGATTCCCCCGCCTCCACCTTGTGTTTGTGGAGTTTGCATGTTCTCCCCGTGCCTCGGGGGTACATGCATGGTAGGTTGATTGGCATCTCTGGAAAATTGTCCCTAGTGTGTGATTGTGTGAGTGAATGAGAGTGTGAGTGTGTGTGCCCTGTGATGGGTTGGCACTCCGTCCAGGGTGTATCCTGCCTTGATGCCCAATGACACCTGAGATAGGCACAGGCTCCCCGTGACCCGAGGTAGTTCGGATAAGTGGTAGAAGATGAATGAATGTGTATCTGTGTTTTTGAAACCTGTGATGTTTAATCCAGTGTCTGTGTGTTCCCTGCAGACCCGACCGCCCTGGGTTTCATCATCTCACCTTGGTCTCTGCTGCTCATGCCTTCCGGAAACATCTCGTTCACAGATGAGAATGTGACTCAGCAGGACCTGAGCGCGTTCACCTCACCAGAAGTGCTCGAGGGCCTCAACTTGTCGTCGCTTTCCGATATGGAGAAGGTACCGCCGTCGTCTTCCTGGCGTTCTTCTTCTTTTAAGTTTTAGGTTCTTGTTTTTCTTCAGAGAGACCTGAAGATTTACAGTGAGAGGAAGTGAAGTGAAAGGAGAGCAAAGAAGCTATTCAAATTCTTATTGGTCACATGTGATGAGATGCTGTTTTCTGTTTCTGCCATAAGAATAAAATAAGAATAGACTTGGGTCCAGAGAGAGAAGGGGGGGAAAAAAGAGAGAAAAGACAAAAATAAACAGAGGTCAGTGGAAGAACACACACTCCAGAAAAGTCTGTGTTCTGGTCGTTGAAGCTCCTCCTCATTCTCTCTCTCTCTCTCTCTCTCTCTCTCTCTCTCACTTTGGCCTTCAGGCAGCTTCAGCTTTTCTCTGACCACAACACTGTAGAGAGATTTTACACAATTTGTACAACTTCAGCAAAAAAGTGTACAACGTTCTCCTTACTGGTGCTAATCCCTTGATTAGAGTGATTTTTAGGTTTTTTGTTTAAACACACACACACACACACACACCAACCCACCCACCCACAAACACACACACACACAACAAAACCAATCCCATCTGAACAGTCACTTTATAATATTCTTAAATGAACAGACAAATTAGATCAAATTTATAAGTTTGAAATGTTTTGTTGTTTTCAAGTTCTGTACCCCCCCCCACCACACACACACACACACACACACACACACACACACACACACACTGCAGTGTAGTATTTCAGTCAAGGATTTAAACCTTGTTCTTTTATAGCAGAGTGAAAGAATCCGCTGCATTCTTTGGCAAACCAAAGAATGTGGATTTGCTATTCTTTCCTTCAGCTATGCCAACTAACTCTCTCTCTCTCTCTCTCTCTCTCTCTCTCTCTCTCTCTCTCTCTCTCTCTCTCTCTCTCTCTCTCTCTCTCTCTCTCTCTCTCTCTGATGAGCTGTACAAGCAAGAAAGTGTTTTTCAAGTAACCTCTCTCTCTCTCTCTCTCTCACACACACACACACACACACACACACACACACACACACACACACACACTTTCAATATCGTGTATCTTCCAGAATTATGTTGATGTAGAAATGAGCTGAATGAGAGTTTCATTCCCAGCCTATTCATTATATTCCGTCATATCACCCTCTGACCTCCTTCTCAGTCTCTCGACAGGACTTTTTTTTTTTTTTTTTTTTTTTAGTCCTCCTGCTTTTATTTATCCACAATAAAGCTTCCACGTGCCTCTGATTGCTGTCCGGTGTAAAGCAGCCGTCAGAAAGAAGTCCGTCATGCAGGCGGATTTTCGTGCGGCTCGATTTGTTCTAACAAAGGTTTGAAGGATAATAGCAACTCTGCTAAATGACACAATAGGCACATTGACTGAACCCTGGCTTTAGTAAACACAGAGATTATCTCCTACCTGCTTCAGCGCCGATACGGACACTTTATTTATTCTTCTTTTTTTTTTTCTTTTCATTTCCCATGCTGATAAAAATTCCGAGGTCATATTATAAATGTGAATTGTTTGTATGAGACAGGAGTGTCGGTTATAATGAAGTTGTTATGAAATGAAAACAGTGCGATAGCTACATTGTGTTTGATTGGCAGACCGTTCTGACTCGAGGCAGGTCAAGGGCATTTTAGAAGGCAAGAGTAGAGACGTGTTTAAGAACAAGATCTAGAAACGGTTTTGCGAGGCAGTTCAGGAGGCAGTATGAAAAGCTTTTTCCGAGGCATTCGTGAGGCAGTTTAAGAGATTTCAGGAGACAGTTAGATCACGAAACATTTTGAGAGGCAATTAGAGACTTATAGGAGGCAGTTCAAGGAGGATGAAGTTCAGGGGCAGTTTGTGATATGCAATTTTAGAGACATATACAAAGCCGGTTTGAGGTTGATTGGCAGACCCTTCTGACTCGAGGCAGATCAAGGGCATTTTAGGAGGCAAGAGAAGAGATGTTTATGAACAAGATCTAGAGACTGTTTTGCGAGGCAGTACGAAAAACTTTTTCTGAGGCATTCATGAGGCAGTTTGAGATTTCAAGAGACAGGTGTCAGAGCTTGAGAGGCAGATCATGAGACATTTTGAGAGGCAATTAAAGAGACTTTTAGGAGGCAGTTCAAGAAGGATGTTTGTGATATGCAGTTTTAGAGACATATACGAGGCAGTTTGAGAGGCTTTCCAGAGGCAGTTCAGGGTGCATTTTGGGAGGATGTAGAAGAAACAGTTTTTGTGAAAATTGAGATGTTCATGAGGCAGTTTGCGATAAATGCAGTTCATGAAGCATTTGAGAGATCTAGCGGTGTTTGAGGCAAAACAAGAAGATTGCGAGGCGGTTTAACAGAGAAAGTCATTGGGCAGTTCAGGGGGACATTTTAGAGGCAGTTTAAGGGATGTTCAAAAATTTGTTTGTGAGGCAGTTAAGGAGAGAATATGAAATGTATTGAGGGTCAGTTTGAGGGAGCGGGGCAGAATGAGGGGCAGTAATATAATCACTGTACATCTGATGTTGTGTGGATCATTTTGTGATTTGACATTTTTAGCTTTGTGTTTTTCTTCCTGACAGATGCACATGTACTCACTGGGTATGACTCTGTTCTGGGGAGCGGATTACGAGATTCCTCATAGCCAGGTAACGGTCGGCTGTGTGAGATGAAGATTTCTATCAAAAAAATGTTTCAATACTTTACACATGCATTACCCTGTGATATTGTGATGTGTGCACGTGTGCATGCGTGTGTTCACGTGTTCGTGTACGTGTATGTGTGTGTATGTGTGAATTAGCCTATGAAGCTGAGTGAGCACCTGAACAGTATTCTGCTGAAGATGTGCGAGGACTCGACTCTGACTCGTCTCTCGGTCCGCTCCCTCCTGGACGTCTGCAGCACACACGTCCGTAACTCCACGTGCGATCCTTCCTTTTCTTACGTGCGTAAACTGGTGCGTCTGGTCCTCGGCAGTCTGTCTCAGGTACGTTACGCGCCGTTACGCCGAACCTGTCTGCGGCTCACGCTTCTGCTTTACTTTTATTCATTCTTTTGTTCTTTTTCTCTTCTTTTTTTCAGCCGTCTCTCTTTATTTGGTCTGTACAGCTTTAGATCTTCTGAGTTTAGAGGTTACGCGGCTATTTTCAGTTGCTGTTGCCACTATTTAGTCTTTAATAAATAAAAAAAAAAAAACGTGCGATTATGTGGAGCGTCTGTCGTACGAGTCTCTGCGATGGTGGCGTTGCTATAGAAACGATAAAGTGAGCACTTTTATAAAATATGTTCTGTAATTAAAACACAAAAAATATAAAGGCATAATTGTTTTTTTTTTTTCCTTATTTATTTGTAATTACTTTGAGGTTACATCAGTTCACATGTTGCTGCAGCATCTTAACCTCACCACATGACACGAGCAGCTCACTCATCATGAAGCCTGTGATGTCATCGTGTCTCACTCTGCATGCAGCCAATCAGAGGCCTCGGAAGAAAAACAGAGCTATTGTTCACACACTTCTCCGCTTCTCCACCCGCCGCTCCACACCTTGACATTGCGTATTTAGTGTATTATTCAGGCTGATTCACACCCTCTTGCTTTTCTCTGCTCTTTTCTTCTCTCTTGCCCTCACTTTGCCCTCGCTGCTTGTTCACCTTTAGTTGCTTTTTTGCTTTGCATTCTTGACCATCATGCATCACTCTTTTGCAATCTGCCTTTCTCGTTAAATTCCCTCCCTCCCTCTCCCTCTCTCTCTCTCTTTCTATCGCTCACTTTTTAACTCATTTTCACTCTTTCACTCTCTCTTGTTTGCGCTCTCTCTTTCTCTCTCCCTCTCTTCCTCTCTCCCTCTCTTCCTCTATCTCTCTTTCTCCCCCCTCTCTCTCTGCCTCTCTTCCTCTCTCTCTCTCTCTCTCTCTCTCTCTCCCCCTCCCTCTCTCTTTCTCATTAGCTATTTCTCACTTATTTGCTTGCTCACTCACTTCACTCACTCCTCTCTCTCTCTCTCTCCCATAGCTGGATGGTTTGCTGTCCCAAACTGAGAGAGATTCCCTGCCTGAGAGGAGTAAAGAGATTCGTGAGAGATTACGTGGTAAAGGTTTGCCTGCAGGTACATAAATCACGCTCTCCCTCATAAAAAAGCCCAAAATTAGGGTCTCTCTCTCTCTCTCTCTCTCACACTCACACACACACACATACACACTCACACACACTCATACACACCACTTTGTGCCACCTACACAGTGTACCACCCACATGGTTATATTAACGCTGTACACACACACACACACTGTGTAAGCACTATTACACTGTGCTCATTTCTGATTGGCTGGCAGAAGATGTGAACATATTTTATTATATTGTGTAAGATTTTACAGTAGAGTACGTAGGCCATGCCCTTGGAGGGGAGGAAAAGAAAAAAAACAGGTACTGCTAAAGGTTTCCATGGCCGCAGTCACGCAGTTGTTTTGGCTTATATGCTAAAGTTTGCTCTTATAAAAAGTACTGACAATTGTGTGTCACTGTAACCCAGGGCTAGTTCCTGTAAACTAACGCTAGTCACTGTTAAACCGGGCTAGTTCCTGTAACGTAAGGCTAGTCACTGTTAAACAGGGCTAGTTCCTGTAACGTAAGGCTAGTCACTGTTAAACCGGGCTAGTTCCTGTAACGTAAGGCTAGTCACTGTTAAACTGAGCTGGTTCCTGTAACGTAAGGCTAGTCACTGTTAAACTGAGCTGGTTCCTGTAACGTAAGGCTAGTCACTGTTAAACAGGGCTAGTTCCTGTAACATAAGTCTAGTCACTGTTAAACTGGGCTAGTTGTTGTTAGCACTGATTGTGCGGCTGCTGTGTATAAAGTAGCTCTGAATCTCATCCATTCTTTCTGTCTTTCCTATTAATAAAATCTTCTAATATTTCATATCACACAGAAGAGAAAATATGTCCGTTTCCATCGTTCTGAAAATTTGTCAGTGAAATAATCTGCAGAGTAATTTTCCCTCGGTATGAGCCAAGATTTATTTACAGTTTGCCTGCCAGAGATCTTGTTTGAACTTGCCGAGTTGGCGTGGCTCAGATTTTGCATTTTGTTTTGGTGTTTTGCACGAGAGTCGTGTGTGGAGGCTGCGGTGCTGCACAGCTGTAAAGTCCAGCAGGAATGTGCTTCTGCAGTAGCGTGGCGTTGTAGCGGCGGTCACTACTCGGCCCTCGGACCTTTTGTCTGGACTCGTTTCAACAGGACAGAACGTGAAAGTGTTTGTGATGAAAAACCATCAGGTTTACAGCAGCTTTCCCTTCAGAACGTTAGCAGATTTCTGACTGAACTGAAATCGAGCAACGTCACGTCTCAGAAAATAAAACCCAAATAATAAAGTAGACCACGGATGTTGACCACGCCCACTTTTCTGTACCTTGAGGTTGACTCTCTTCCTGTATCCGATTCCTGAAGGGAAATTTAATCTTTTTCTTCTGTAATGTTACATGATTTATCTGTTTATAGTTACATTAAGTGTTGAGACTGAATATAGACAGATATAAATAATCGGTATAAATCTTATTCCACAGTCAGAATGTTTTGAAGCTGAAAAGGATAAAAAAAATTGTCGTGTCGACATTCACGCCTGTCGCGATCCGTGTGAACGAGCTGTTGCTACGGAAACGATAACGTATTAATATAAACCTGCGATCTGTGCTGTGGTTTAAACAGTAATACATGCTTTTATCATCCAAACTTTATAACATTTAATGCTTTAACGCTCGGCACTGTGATCCCACACTCCCCGCCCCCCTCTTCGTATGGTCTCGGCTCTGGTCCTGACTTGACTCAGCAGAAGGTCCTCAGGCTCAGGTTCCTCACCAACCTGTCCAGACACGCCTGCACAAAACCTGCTTCTAAGATTAATTCTTCATTTCTGTCTTTCTGTTTAGTTTCTGTGTTTGTTTTATTGTTATTTTGGACAAATTGTGTTCTCTTTCTTCTCTTTAAGCTCCATCTCCAGCTGAATTTTATTTATATATATATATATATATATATATATATATATATATATATATATATATATATATATATATATAATATATATATATATATATATATATATATATATATATATATATATATATATATATAATATATAATATATATATATATATATATATATGTATAAATATATAATATATATATATATATATATATATATATATATATATATATATATATATATATATATAAATATATAATATATATATATGTATAAATATATAATATATGTATAAATATATAATATATAATATATATCTATAAATATATTATTTATATATATATATATATATATATATACACACACATACATACACACACACACACGCGCGCACACACACACACACACACACACACACACACACACACACACACATATATATATATATATATATATATATATATATATATACAAATATATATAATATATATATATATATATAATGTGTATATGTATGTGTGTGTATATATATATACTATATTTCTAAAGCTGTGGATTTTACTAACAATGAAATGACGAGCTTTAGTTCTTTCATTAACACCACAAATATATCGGTGCACACAGTCAGCACATTCTCTTTTGTATTGTTTTCTACTTGAATGAACTGAAAGTGAAACGTGAAGAATTTTTTTCTGTGTTAGGAAAAAAATAGTATTACCGTTTTCAAATTTGAGATTCGTATCATAACACATTTGATTTGTTTATTCGCCGTTTCACTGCTGTAGCTACAGTCATTTGCTAGAAAATGTTGATTATATTTTTGTTTTTTTTCCACCGTAACCCTGGGCTTGATGTACAAAAACTATAACTACGTTAAATCGTATATAAACCAAAATAATAATAATATCTAACTTTGTTATACTGTAGATTGTTGTAATATAATTAGATTGTACAGAAATATGCAACTATATAAAACTGCATCGTTTTTTTATTTTTTTACAATTATTCACTGGGCAAGTTACAGGAAAACTAGGCTTTTAGGTTCAGTGCTTAAGTCGTTTTTTTTCCTCTTTATGCTTCAGGTTACGAGTCAATTCCCTCTTCTTAAAACAGCCCGAGCTCTCATTCTGTTTCTCTCTCTCTCTTTTTGTCCATGTAGTGAATGTGTGCGCAGATCGAGTCAAATTTAAACCTAAAGCAGACAAATTTTGGAAAATATGACTAAACGCTCTCAGCTCTGTTGAGCTTCTTGACAGCCGCAGAGAACATAAACAGGGCTGCTTATGTAAGCGTGGTGTGTTATCGATTACACACACAGTTGTTAGTTTGTGGTTTGGTTGCTCTCTTCCTGGTGGCTGTTTTGTTTCGGTGTGGTTTTATCCGTGTGTGCGTGCGTGTGTTTGTGTGTGTGTGTGGAAGTCGTGGCCGGCGTGAAGAACATGTCGGCCTGGTGAATCATCTGCATTCGGTGTGTGCCTCGAGCTTGCCACGTACCGTATCGCTATGACGATACGATGTCTTCGTCGTCATCATCGTGTGGATTTTGTTGGAATTTTCACCACATGTGTGCTGTATTACAATTTAAAGCTGGAGTAGTTTATTAATCACATTTAATTACACACCAGTGTCGCGTCGTCATGGCGATATACAGATCGCTAGAGGTACCTGTTAACCAACTTAACCTAATCTAATTTACTCGGATTCTTTTTATTGTATGAAATAAAGTGGAATACTTTACACTTATTTTGTCTTCAGTTAGCTTAATAATGCAAAACTAGAAATTCCTGGAATATTTATTGACTAAAATAATGAATAAATTAAAAAGTTTTGCTTTGTATTTATCTCCATCTTACTCTGATAACCCCCACCCCACCCCCTAGGTCGTAGTGCAGCTCATCGTGTCCTGGAGCGTTACCGAGCTCGCACTCAGGAGCAGACGGCTCTGAACCGAGGCCTGAGCCGCTCCATGGGCTCGCTGCCCACTCGTGATGAAAACCTCCAGCAGACGCCTCCTCCATCTGAGACGACCTCTGAACCGTTTGCACGACAGCACAAGGTTAAAGGTCAGCTCCAGGAGCCGGACCGCCGATCCCTGCCCCACCACAGGAAGAAGAACTGGGCGTCGTCTGTGGATTTAGCCTACTTAGACTCGGAACTGCTGCGTTTTGGCGCCCTGGAAGACGCCCGGAGGGGAAGCAGCGCCCTCAGCACTCGCTCGGCCGGCAGGCCAAAGTCGGCCGCCAGGATCAGAGACTCGACTTACGGAGAATTCGAAAGCTTGGAGTTCAGGAAGAGTCATCATCACTCAGCACAGGCGGTGGGAGGAGCTTACAATAAACTTCGAGAGAGACACAAGAAGCTGCACGCGCTCAGTCGAGCCATCGATGGTGAGCACAAAAAAAATAATTTTTCCCAGAAATAAAAATCTTTACAGTTTCTGCAGCAGTGTTCAATAATGTAAACATATTTATTTATTTATTTATCATTTTTATATTTATTCCACATTTATGGAAGGAGTCTCCAGTTCCAACATATTGTAAAGGTGAAGCTTATTATATTGTCAACTAGAAAACTAATAAAGTTGGTGAGTTGCTGTAGTGTAAGAAGACTAAAACACACCACTGTTCACTTTGGTGTGAACACACTGATTTCTTATAAAAGCACAGCACGTGTGTGAAGTCAGTGTGTGTGCGTGCGTGTGTGAAGTCAGTGTGTGTGCGTGCGTGTGTGAAGTCAGTGTGTGTGCGTGCGTGTGTGAAGTCAGTGTGTGTGCGTGCGTGTGTGAAGTCAGTGTGTGTGCGTGCGTGTGTGAAGTCAGTGTGTGTGTGCGTGCGTGTGTGAAGTCAGTGTGTGTGCGTGCGTGTGTGAAGTCAGTGTGTGCGTGCGTGTGTGAAGTCAGTGTGTGCGTGTGTGTGAAGTCAGTGTGTGTGCGTGTGTGTGTGTGTGAAGTCAGTGCGTGTGTGTGTGTGTGTGTGAAGTCAGTGCGTGTGTGTGTGTGTGTGTGAAGTCAGTGTGTGTGTGCGTGCGTGTGTGAAGTCAGTGTGTGCGTGCGTGTGTGAAGTCAGTGTGTGCGTGTGTGTGAAGTCAGTGTGTGTGCGTGTGTGTGTGTGTGAAGTCAGTGCGTGTGTGTGTGTGTGTGTGTGAAGTCAGTGCGTGTGTGTGTGTGTGTGTGTGTGTGAAGTCAGTGTGTGTGTGTGTGTGTGTGTGTGTGTGAAGTCTGTGTGTGAAGTCTGTGTGTGTGTGTGTGTGTGAAGTCAGTCTGTGCGCGTGTGTGTGTGTGAAGTCAGTGTGTGTGCGTGTGTGTGTGTGTGAAGTCAGTGTGTGTGCGTGTGTGTGAAGTCAGTGTGTGTGCGCGTGTGTGTGTGAAGTCAGTGTGTGTGTGTGTGTGTGAAGTCAGTGTGTGTGTGTGTGAAGTCAGTGTGTGTGTGTGTGAAGTCAGTGTGTGTGCGTGTGTGTGTGTGTGTGTGGTCAGTGTGTGTGTGTGTGGTCAGTGTGTGTGCGTGTGTGTGTGTGTGTGTGTGTGTGTGAAGTCAGTGTGTGTGTGTGTGAAGTCAGTGTGTGTGTGTGTGTGTGCGTGTGTGTGTGTGTGGTCAGTGCGTGTGCGTGTGTGTGTGTGTGTGTGTGTGTGTGTGTGTGTGTGTGTGAAGTCAGTGTGTGTGTGTGTGTGAAGTCAGTGTGTGTGTGTGTGTGAAGTCAGTGTGTGTGTGTGAAGTCAGTGTGTGTGTGTGAAGTCAGTGTGTGTGTGTGCGTGTGTGTGTGTGTGTGAAGTCTGTGTGTGTGTGTGGTCAGTGTGTGTGCGTGTGTGTGTGTGTGTGGTCAGTGTGTGTGCGTGTGTGTGTGAAGTCAGTGTGTGTGTGAAGTCAGTGTGTGAAGTCAGTGTGTGTGTGTGTGTGTGTGAAGTCAGTGCGTGTGTGTGTGTGTGTGTGTGTGAAGTCAGTGCGTGTGTGTGTGTGTGCGTGAAGTCAGTGTGTGTGCGTGTCAGTGTGTGTGCGTGTGTGTGTGTGTGTGTGTGTGTGAAGTCAGTGTGTGTGTGTGAAGTCAGTGTGTGTGTGTGAAGTCAGTGTGTGTGTGTGGTGAAGTCAGTGTGTGTGTGTGTGTGTGTGAAGTCAGTGTGTGTGTGTGTGAAGTCAGTGTGTGTGTGTGTGTGTGTGTGTGTGAAGTCAGTGTGTGTGTGTGTGAAGTCTGTGTGTGTGTGTGTGCGTGTCAGTGTGTGTGAAGTCAGTGTGTGCGCGTGTGTGTGTGTGTGTGAAGTCAGTGTGTGTGCGTGTGTATGAAGTCTGTGTGTGTGTGGTCAGTGTGTGTGCGTGTGTGTGTGAAGTCAGTGTGTGTGTGTGAAGTCTGTGTGTGTGTGTGTGTGAAGTCTGTGTGTGTGCGTGTGTGTGTGAAGTCTGTGTTTGTGTGTGTGAAGTCTGTGTTTGTGTGTGTGAAGTCTGTGTTTGTGTGTGTGAAGTCTGTGTTTGTGTGTGTGAAGTCTGTGTTTGTGTGTGTGAAGTCTGTGTTTGTGTGTGTGAAGTCTGTGTTTGTGTGTGTGAAGTCTGTGTGTGTGTTTGTGCGTGTGAAGTCTGTGTGTGTGTGTGTGTGTGTGTGTGTGTGATTACACTCAGTAGCTGCTCCTGTGCTGCATGCCGAGAGTCTTCCCGTTCTTATTCATCCCACAATCATGATTTTTCTGTCACTATGACGATTTCCTGACCTGTAAAACCCTGGTGTTTACTGGTGTGAGCTGCTGCGGCGGTGCTTTAGCGGGGGGGGGACTTACTGTTTCAGTGCGTCAGGCTATACAAGATTATTTATGTGACTCACTGTGGCAGCGGGGTCCAGATTCCTGGAACTAATTAGAGCGATTTATAATTTGTGTGTGTGTCTGTGTGTGTGTGTGTGTAAAGCTCTCACTCAGCATTCAAAGTTTCTGAGGCATCAATCTGTTTTTTGTTTTTGTTTTTCTATTTATTTGTTTGTTTGTTTGTTTTAAATCCAAAAATCTTCAGGCAGACGTGTGAATAATTATTAGGTTTAAACATTTTATGGAATCCTACCAAATGTTTGGATTGGTCATAAAACAGAAGCTCCAAACTGTAGTTCTGTCCTCCAGGGATCCCTGGTTTCTATGGTAACGGATCAGATTATATAGTACCATAAACAGAAGGAAGGAGTCTCCAGTCCCAGTCAGAGATGTCCATTAGAGCAGAACTTTTCCTTCATCTATGGCTCAAGAGAAGTTTTTTTGGGAAAGCTGCAAAGTTTCTGATTGGTTCAAGTCCATGAAGAAGTTAAGACAACTGGCCAGTCTTTGATCCCATGAGAACATGCAGGCATCTCAGCAAAAACTTCAGGCCTTGTGGACTTCTACGGTTCCTCTTGGAGCATTTTCTAAACATCTGAAGGTACTGGAGCATCAAAAAAAAAACCTTTGGTCCAAAATGTCTAGCTTGCTTACATCATTATGGTCTGAATGTCTGTACGTTAACAATCCAGGACTGATCTCCATCATCAGAAGATGGATGAAAAGCTTCTTTTGGAGGAATGTTCTCTGGGGAAAAAAAAGTATGAGGCTTTTAATCTGAGGATCATCTTCCGAAAACAGTGAAGTGTGGTGGTGTTTGTTATAGTGTCTCATCTGAGTTCCTGACTGAGTTCCTCAGTTCTGTCAGGAGGAACAGGCAGAATTTCCAGACTTCCTGCTCCGCCTCTCTCTCGTCTGTGATGGACGTTAATGTCTATCTGATCGTTTTGTTCCTGTTTTCGAACCAGCGACGGTTCTGGGGTCAGTCAGCAAACCTCGGTTACACCACGCCGCCCGAAAGGAATCTCCTCCGCTGTTATTCCGACTTCAGCATGCGTGATGGACAAACCCAAATATTATTCTTTCTCAGCTTCACGGCTGCTCGTGCTCCGAGCGTTTTCTGTAGACGTGTCGTCTGGCAGCTTTTTCCTTCATGGTTTTCTTGGTTTCTGGTTTAGTCTCTCCATCTCCTCACTCCTTCCTGAGCTTCCCTTATTTTCCTGTTACATGGATTACGCACTCGAGTACGGAAATTTGTTAGATTTTCTGTTTGACGACTCAATAAATAAATAAATAAATAAATAACTAAATAAATAATGGGAGGAAAGTATCAAAAAAAGGAAAGAAAAATAAAGCAAATGAAAAGAGAAAGAACAGAATGTTTGAGAAAAAGGAAAATAGTTTGTGTTTGTTTTCGTGTTTGTGTAGCTGTCTGTGTTTATGAGCGGGTGACAAAGTTTTGAGTTTTGTGTGTGTGTGTGTGTGTGTGTGTAATAGAGAGTATGTATGAGGTGGCGACAGTCTGTGTGCGTCTGTGTGTCTTTCTGTATTGTATATCAGTGAAGCTGAACCTCACCTGTAATTATTTATTACAATTCCTCGAGTTGCTGAACAGGAAATGAGGTTCTGATGGTGTACAGTGTTATTTTTTCCACATCACAGGAATCCCCGCCTAATTTCCTGTTCGAGTGTTAGTGCTTTATCCTCCACCCCTCCTCCGTGTGTGTCTGTCTGTGTGTCTGTCTGTCTGTGTGTCTGTCTGTGTGTGTCTGTCTGTGTGTGTCTGTCTGTGTGTGTCTGTCTGTGTGTGTCTGTCTGTGTGTGTCTGTCTGTGTGTGTCTGTCTGTGTGTGTCTGTCTGTGTGTGTCTGTCTGTGTGTGTCTGTCTGTGTGTGTCTGTCTGTGTGTGTCTGTCTGTGTGTGTCTGTCTGTGTGTGTCTGTGTGTGTCTGTCTGTGTGTGTGTTTGTGTGTGTCTGTGTGTGTCTGTGTGTGTCTGTGTGTGTGTCTGTGTGTGTGTCTGTGTGTGTCTGTGTGTGTGTCTGTGTGTGTGTCTGTGTGTGTGTCTGTGTGTCTCTGTCTGTGTGTCTCTGTCTGTGTGTCTCTGTCTGTGTGTGTCTGTCTGTGTGTGTGTCTGTCTGTGTGTGTGTGTGTGTGTGTGTGTGTGTTTGTCTGTCTGTGTGTGTGTGTGTGTGTCTGTGTGTGTGTCTGTGTGTGTGTCTGTGTGTCTGTGTCTGTCTGTGTGTGTCTGTCTGTGTGTGTATGTCTGTCTGTGTGTGTGTGTCTGTCTGTCTGTGTGTGTGTGTGTGTGTGTCTGTCTGTGTGTGTGTGTGTCTGTCTGTGTGTGTCTGTGTGTGTCTGTGTGTTTGTCTTTGTGTTTGTCTTTGTGTTTGTCTGTGTGTTTGTCTGTGTGTCTGTGTGTGTGTGTTTCTGTCTGTGTGTGTGTGTTTGTCTGTCTGTCTGTGCGTGTGTCTGTGCGTGTGTCTGTGCGTGTGTCTGTGCGTGTGTCTGTGCGTGTGTCTGTGCGTGTGTCTGTGCGTGTGTCTGTGCGTGTGTCTGTTAGGGAGAGCGAGGGAGACAGATATTCATGCTGCTTTACAAGTCTGGAGAGAGCTGGAGAGGTAGAGAAGTAAGGTGGGAGACAAAAGGAGAGAGAAAAGAGGATGGGGTAGGAGAGAGAGAGAGAATGGAGGGAAGCAGGAGAAAGAAGAAAGGACCGATAAAGAGAAGGGGGAGAAGAAGGGCGAGAGAGAGGGATGGAGGAGATGGAGGGAAGCTGGAGAGAGAAGAAAGGAGAAGGGAGAACAAGGGGGGGGGTCCTGTGTGTGTGTGTGTGTGTGTGTGTGTGTTTCAGCAGGAGCTTGTTAGCGTTAGTAACTACAGGTTTACGACACACTCGAGGAGTCCTAACATGGTTATTACAGTGTACTATAAAAACTAAAGGCTTTGGTGCTCGTCTAATAAACCTGTGGCTCTCGTTACTGCAGCACTTTTATTAATAACACAACGTTCAGTAAGTGTGTAATAAACACAGCAGTCTGACGTTATTCCTCCTGAAGCTCCTCTCTTTACCTTCTAAAGCTGGTAAAGATAAAAGTTGTTTGTGTGTCTGACCCGAGCCTCGGCAATTAAGACGTCCAACATCCTTCCTTTCTTCCTACCTTCCTTCTTTTTCTCCTCTTTTCTCTTTCCTTCTTTTAAGAAAAAGGGAAAAAGGAAGAAAAAGCAAATGAAACACAATAAATTAGAAATAAGAAATACGGTTGAATAAATAAGGGTAGGGCGTAAAAAATAATGAATAGAGGAATAAGATGGATAAAAAAAGGAAATGGGGATGAATGGGAGGGGAAAAATGAGAAGGAAACCGAAAACAAAACAGAATGGAAACTGTTCATGCATGATGAGAGAGAGAGAGAGGCAGCGAGGGAGGCAGCGAGAGAGGCAGCAAGGGAGGCAGCGAGGGAGGCAGCGAGGGAGGCAGCGAGAGAGAGAGAGGCAGCGAGAGAGAGAGGCAGCGAGAGAGGGAGGCAGCGAGAGAGGGAGGCAGCGAGAGAGGGAGGCAGAGAGAGAGGGAGGCAGCGAGGGAGGCAGCGAGGGAGGCAGCGAGGGAGGCAGCGAGGGAGCGAGAGAGAGAGGCAGCAAGAGAGGCAGCGAGAGGGAGGCAGAGAGAGGGCGAGAGAGAGCGAGCGAGAGGGCGAGAGAGAGAGAGAGCGAGCGAGAGAGAGCGAGAGGGCGAGAGAGAGAGAGGGCGAGGCAGTGAGCAAATCACAAATAAACTTTTTACAGAAGCCCCTGTGCAGTAGCTGTATACGTTTCACCTTTGACCTTTATTGTCTCTCAAGATGTTTTATGTTAGTTTATTATAGAGATGCTGCATGAGCACTGTGTTTAATCATAAATGAAGAGAACGTTCACGCACACACACACGCACAGACATGCACAGACACACACGCGCACAGACACACGCACACATGCACAGACACACGCACACATGCACACGCACGCACGCACGCATGCACAGACGCACGCACGCACAGACGCACGCACGCACAGACGCACGCACAGACACACGCACACACGCACACACGCACACACGCACACACGCACACACACACATGCACAGACACACGCGCGCACAGACACACACGCACACTCACACACATGCACAGACACACGCACACACACAAACACGCACACACATGCACAGACACACATGCACAAACACGCGCACAGAAGCACACACGCGCACACACATGCACAGACGCACACACATGCACAGACGAGCACGCACACACACGCACAGTCACACACAAACACGCCCACACATGCACAGACGCGCACACATGCACAGACACACGCACACACTCACACACATGCACAGACACACGCACACACAAACACGCACACATGCACAGACGCGCACACATGCACAGACGCGCACGCGCACACACGCACAGGCGCACACACACACACACACATGCACAGACACACGCACACACTCACACACATGCACAGACACACGCACAGGTACGACACGGTGGTTCAGCCTCATTTCCCCCCGTGTTTGTGTTTGGCACTGGACTGCACCAATCTGTTCTACAGATCAGGTGCTGTGTTGATGTGGGTGGAGCTTCATGCTTCATGGTCTCTAAGTGGCTCATTCTGACTTTTTTTTTTGTTGGTGGTGTTTTTGTGCTTCACTCTATTTACTTTGATGATCGTTTCTTACGGCATTTCCTTTTTCTCTCCATGATTGACGAGTGTAAAAGTAACGTTGTGTGTTAATCACAGTTTAGTGTAATCTATTTAAATAAGTCTGCACCTGCACCGCTATAGTCCGCCTTTTTAGTCCGAACCCACGGCGCTTTAGTCCCCCATTTTAGTCCCCCATGTTAGTTCGCACCCTCAGCGCCTTAATCCCCCCCCTATAGTCTGCACCCGTAGTGTTTTAATCCCCCCCTCTAGTCCGCATCTGTGGCGCTTTAATCCCCCGCTCTAGTCTGCACCCATAGCGCTTTAATCCCCTGCTCTAGTCCGCATCTGTGGCGTTTTAATCCCCCGCTCTAGTCCGCATCTGTGGCGCTTTAATCCCCCGCTCTAGTCCGCATCTGTGGCGTTTTAATCCCCCGCTCTAGTCCGCATCTGTGGCACTTTAATCCCCCGCTCTAGTCTGCACCCGTGGCGCTTTAATCCCCCGCTCTAGTCTGCACCCGTGGCGCTTTAATCCCCCGCTCTAGTCTGCACCCGTGGCGCTTTAATCCCCCGCTCTAGTCTGCACCCATGCCAGCTCCGATCTGTTCCGCACCCGCGCCGCTCTAATCTGCTCCCATGGTCTAGCTACAGTAAGCACTAAATCCTGTGTGTTTGTGTTTGTTTATTAAAACCTCTGGCTCTGGAGTGAGACCACTGGGTGTGAATCGTAACTTGCAGGTCGAAGTACTCGCGTTCCAATTCTCTTCATTTCTCTGAAGTATGATGTCATCCATCACTCGAAAGTCGGCTGGTTCTCCAGCGTTACGTTTCAACACGTCGTCCACAGCGTTGTGGCTCTCGCGTGCACATGGGCCGGATTTACAGGTTCAGCAGAACTCGTTTCACAATGCTGTGTCATAACTGTGAAGAAACAAAGACACGGTTTAGATAAACACACACACACACACACACACACACACAGTGATGCGCCTAGCTTCTTGAAGAAAAGCAAATAGATAAACAGCTTTCTGTAGTTAAAGTGTTAAGATCACATCTTGAATATTAGACTCTAATCAGTTTAGAACATCTGTATTTGAACACACACACATCTGTATTTGAACACACACACATCTGTATTTCCAGAATGTGCCTTAATTATATCGGACGCTGTTTTAGAAATAAATAGAATTTATCATTTCAGTTTATTTTTGTGTTTGTAAATGAGAGTCTTGAGTAATAGAAGTAAAGCAGTGGTGTGTGTGTGTGTGTGTGTGTGTGTGTGTGTGTGTGTGTTTCAGACCCTATGCACACACACAGGAGTTATCAGAGTGACTACAGCTCATCCAGTGAGAGTCCATCAGTAACATCATCAGACCCAGACTACAGACATGGTGAGGCTCTGTCTGTGTCTCTCTGTCTGTCTCTCTCTCTGTCTGTGTCTCTCTGTCTGTCTCTCTCTCTGTCTGTGTCTGTGTGTGTCTCTCTGTCTGTGTCTCTCTGTCTCTGTGTCTCTCTGTCTGTGTCTCTCTGTCTGTGTCTGTGTCTCTCTCTCTGTCTGTGTCTCTCTGTCTCTGTGTCTCTCTCTGTTTGTGTCTCTCTCTCTCTCTCTCTCTCTGTCTGTCTGTCTGTCTCTCTGTCTCTGTGTTTCTCTCTGTTTGTGTCTCTCTGTCTCTCTCTCTCTCTCTCTCTCTCTCTCTCTCTGTCTCTCTGTCTGTGTCTCTCTGTCTCTGTGTCTCTGTGTGTCTCTCTCTCTGTCTGTCTCTGTCTGTGACTCTCTCTCTCTCTGTCTGTGTCTCTGTCTGCCTGTGTCTCTCTCTCTCTCTCTCTCTCTCTCTCTCTCTCTCTCTCTCTCTCTCTCTCTCTCTCTCTGTCTGTGTCTCTCTGTCTCTCTCTCTCTCTCTCTCTCTCTCTCTCTCTGTCTGTGTCTCTCTCTCTCTCTCTCTCTCTCTGTCTGTCTCTCTCTCTCTCTCTCTCTCTCTCTCTCTCTCTGTCTGTCTGTCTCTCTCTCTGTGTGTGTGTCTCTCCCTCTGTGTTTATAAATTGTATAAATGGCTTACTACTGAATGGATGGATTGATAAGTAGATGTATAGATGACAAATAAGTGAATAGGCAATTGGATAGATAGATAGATAGATAGATAGATAGATAGATAGATAGATAGATAGATAAGTCAAATGATGAATGAATAAATGGATGGATAAATAACTAGGTGAGTAGATGGATGCATAAACGTATAAACGGATCAGAAGATATTTAAGCGTATAATGTATGTAAGAAGAGTGTATGATGCTGTAGATGGATGGATGGATGGATGGATATAGTGAATAGATGGATGTAAGGCTAAGTGAATAGTGATGTCTGTATGATGTCATGTTCAGTAGTCATCTGGTCTCCTGGAGCTGCTCGCTTTTCCATTTTCCCACAAAGTATTTTGGCTTCCTCTCCCCCCCCCCCCTTTATTTTCACCTCCTCACCACAGTTCAGCATCATCAGACAGTTCAAGGGATTTAATGCCTCGTTGTTTCTGCTCCACCTCATCAATATCTTTATCTTCTCTGATGTAGCTAAGAGAACGGAGGAGCTGCGGCGCTTCAGTTCACAGGTGGGATTGTCTGAGAACGACGGTGTGACATCCAGACACAGGTACTGTCCCCAACACACACACACACACACACACACGTCCATCCTGTGCTTTATAATGCTGCTTTATTCAGTAAGATAATGACAGTGTTGCTGCTCTAACAACCACACCTCAGTCAGATTAAACTAATCGCTCAATTGATCTCCGTCTAATTGCCCCCAGGGTCAACAAATGAGTCATCCGTTAACACAAAGTAGTTTAATGGTTAACGACCTGCTGCTTTAACGAGGTCAGAACTTGTTTAATGGACGAGGAAAAAAGGATGATTTTTGCGTTGTGTAGTTTTTCATTAAAACAAAACATTCCAGTGAAGAATATAATATTTAATATTTTCATAATTACGCACTGGATTATTGTTTAACAGCAATAATAATAATAATAATAATAATAATAATAATAATAATAATAACGAAGTATTTAAAACAACTCGTGCAATAAGAGAAATTTTGAAAAAAGTGCAATACGTCTGTTAGCGTAACTATTTACTCGTGGTCTCTTTTTTTCTTCTCTGTATTTATACATAGTGTTGTGTGTGTGTGTGTGTGTGTGTGTGTGTGTGTGTATACTGTATATTATATTATCTCTGTATTCTTTTTATATATCTGCATTTCTGTCTCTTTGCTGCTGTAACAGAGAAATTTCCAGAGAAGGTTGATCTTATCTTATTCTTCTTATAACACAGCCATATAAGATAAGTAATAAATAAGAAAAACTTAAAATAATCGATTTCTATTAAAGAAAACTAATCCTGCAACAGTCACTGATCGTTTTCCTGTAACAACATTAAGTGTTTCACTGCGTTTCATTAGTCATTATTTGTCCATTATTTCATTGTTAAGTTCTCTCTAAAGCCGCCCGACTCGTCCGATCGTCCGGTTTCGAGCGTCTCCGCTGTATAAACTCCACTTTATCTCCACTTCCTTCTCGGCCCTGACAGCAGCAGGTCACACGCTGGTTAACTTTTGACCCGCAGGCTGATTCGTTCACATGAGTGTTTTACACGCTGGGACAAAAATGTTGTCCACAATGTGGTTTAACCTGTGAGTGTTTTCGTGAGTAAAGTGCTTTCACACGAGCGATAGGATCTCCGCCTGATCGTCTGATCGCTAGCGAGAATGACATCACTGAACTCTGGATCTGTTTCAGAAAAAGTGCCATCTGTGCTTTCATTGGAATCCTTCTGAAATGTAGATGTGGGTTAAAAAACAATCCACATTCTTTTCTGCTTCACTAAAAGTGATTTATTGTTTATTTACAGAGTTTCTGTGTTTAATGTTTTCTGAACCCAAAAAAAAAAAAAACGTTGGAGTTTTACTTCCATCTGTTATTTACACTCCTGTAATTTATTAAGAAAAGGATTTGGCTGTTAGAGTCTACTTTGTGTTTATTCTTATATGTTTACATAAATATAATTTTTCATTTTTATTTATCTCTGTTTTGTTTGTTTGTTTGTTTGTTTGTTATTGCATTTCAATGTTAATGTATTTAGAATGTTTTCTAAACCAAGACATTATGACCTGCTTTCTGTTTTTTTTTTTTTTGTTGTTTTTTTTTTTGTTATTGTTTTTTAACATATATATATATATATATATATATATATATATATATATATGTATATATATATGTATATATATATATGTATATATATATACATATATATATATATATATACATATATGTGTGTGTGTTAAAATATATAATATATTATTTTATTATTATTATTTTATATAATATATTAAATGTTTATTTTCTTCAAAATATTTTTTTAAAATATTCATTTACATCTAAATATTTTGGGAAATATTTATTTATTTATTTATTTATTTATTTGCAACATTTGTTGCAGGACAATAGCAACTTTTGTCATTAATATATGTTTACATAAATATCATTTTTTATTTTTGTTTGTTTGTTTGTTTGTTAGTGTATTTTGCATTTCAATGTTAATGTTTTCTAAACCAAGACATTATGACCTGCTTTCTGTTTTTGTTTGTTTTTGTTTTGTTTTTTTACATATATATTTTTTTTATTTTGTAAATAATTTTGTTTATTTACTTCAAAATATTTTTTAAAAATATTTATTCATTCATCTAAATATTTTATTTATTTGTTTGTTTGTTTGTTTGTTTGTTTATTTGACATTTGTTGGAGGACAATAGCAATTTTGTCATTAATATATGACGTTATTTATGACTTTTTTAAACCCACTATTGAAAGAGAGAGTAGAACTAAAAATAGAAGGAAAGAGAAGACAGTGTTAGTGACCATAATAAATGAATAAAGAGAACACTGACAGGACAAATGAACAGTTTAGCGCGGTGTCCAGCAGGCGTGCGGCTAACAGGCTCTGGTTTGAGTTGAAAGCTGCTGCTCGCAGTGTTGGGAAAAGGTGTGTTGGGAAAAGTGTCAGCCTGAAAGGTGTAATTAGGAATCCTTGGATCTGAGCGCTTAATAACTCCAGGGTGTTTCCTGCCTCCTGACTCTGTGTTCCCTCGCTCCCTCTGATGGTAGGATGTATGATGTGGGGCAGGAGGAGGCGTTCAGGACGGAACTGCTGATGTCCAGGCCTGAGGACGGGATGCGGAGACTTCAGACCCAACTCTCCCGCTCCAACCTTTACCCCGGTGACGAGCCGCGGGCTTCCATTAACGACCTGCGAGAGGCCATGAAGAGCAGCATGATGGACATCAGCGGGCGCAAGGCCAAGGTGAGAGATCTGGTCAAAGGGGCAGATTTTGTGGCTCTAACCACAAACTTCAGAACTGCATTTGTGTGTGTGTGTGTGTGAGACACTGTGTGTGACAGTGTGTGACAGTGTGTATGTGTGTGACCGTGTGTGTGTGTGTGTGACCGTGTGTGTGTGTGTGACCGTGTGTGTGTGTGTGACCGTGTGTGTGTGTGTGACCGTGTGTGTGTGTGTGACCGTGTGTGTGTGTGACCGTGTGTGTGTGTGTGACCGTGTGTGTGTGTGTGACCGTGTGTGTGTGTGTGACCGTGTGTGTGTGTGTGACCGTGTGTGTGTGTGTGACCGTGTGTGTGTGACCGTGTGTGTGGTGTGACCGTGTGTGTGGTGTGTGACCGTGTGTGTGTTGTGTGGACCGTGTGTATGTGTGTGAACCGTGTGTATGTGTGTGACCGTGTGTATGTGTGTGACCGCGTGTGTGTGTGTGACAGTGTGTGTGTGTGTGACCGTGTGTGTGACCGTGTGTGTGTGTGTGACCGTGTGTGTGTGTGTGACCGTGTGTGTGTGTGTGACCGTGTGTGTGTGTGACCGTGTGTGTGTGTGACCGTGTGTGTGTGTGACCGTGTGTGTGTGTGTGACCGTGTGTGTGTGTGTGACCGTGTGTGTGTGTGTGACCGTGTGTGTGTGTGACCGTGTGTGTGTGTGTGACCGTGTGTGTGTGTGTGTGACCGTGTGTGTGTGTGTGACCGTGTGTGTGTGTGACCGTGTGTGTGTGTGTGTGTGACCGTGTGTGTGTGTGTGTGACCGTGTGTGTGTGTGTGACCGTGTGTGTGTGTGTGACCGTGTGTGTGTGTGTGTGTGACCGTGTGACCGTGTGTGTGTGTGTGTGTGACCGTGTGTGTGTGTGTGTGTGACCGTGTGTGACCGTGTGTGTGTGTGTGTGTGTGTGTGTGACCGTGTGTGTGTGTGACCGTGTGTGTGTGTGTGTGACCTTGTGTGTGTGACCGTGTGTGTGTGTGTGTGACCGTGTGTGACCGTGTGTGTGACCGTGTGTGACCGTGTGTGTGTGTGTGACCGTGTGTGTGTGTGTGTGTGACCGTGTGTGTGTGTGTGACCGTGTGTGTGTGTGTGTGTGTGACCGTGTGTGTGTGTGTGTGTGACCGTGTGTGTGTGTGTGTGACCGTGTGTGTGTGTGTGACCGTGTGTGTGTGTGTGACCGTGTGTGTGTGTGTGACCGTGTGTGTGTGTGTGTGACCGTGTGTGTGTGTGTGTGACCGTGTGTGTGTGTGTGTGACCGTGTGTGTGTGTGTGTGACCGTGTGTGTGTGTGTGTGACCGTGTGTGTGTGTGTGTGTGACCGTGTGTGTGTGTGTGACCGTGTGTGTGTGTGTGTGTGACCGTGTGTGTGTGTGTGTGTGACCGTGTGTGTGTGTGTGTGTGACCGTGTGTGTGTGTGTGTGTGACCGTGTGTGTGTGTGACCGTGTGTGTGTGTGACCGTGTGTGTGACCGTGTGTGTGTGTGACCGTGTGTGTGTGTGTGTGTGTGTGACCGTGTGTGTGTGTGTGTGTGTGACCGTGTGTGTGTGTGTGTGTGTGACCGTGTGTGTGTGTGTGTGTGACCGTGTGTGTGTGTGTGTGTGACCGTGTGTGTGTGACCGTGTGTGTGTGTGTGTGTGACCGTGTGTGTGTGACCGTGTGTGTGTGTGTGTGTGACCGTGTGTGTGTGTGTGTGACCGTGTGTGTGTGTGTGTGTGTGTGTGTGTGTGTGTGTGTGTGTGACCGTGTGTGTGTGTGTGTGACCGTGTGTGTGTGTGTGTGTGTGTGACCGTGTGTGTGTGTGTGTGTGTGACCGTGTGTGTGTGTGTGTGTGTGACCGTGTGTGCGTGTGTGTGTGTGTGTGACCGTGTGTGCGTGTGTGTGTGTGTGTGACCGTGTGTGTGTGTGTGTGACCGTGTGTGTGTGTGTGTGACCGTGTGTGTGTGTGTGTGTGTGTGACCGTGTGTGTGTGTGTGTGACCGTGTGTGTGTGTGTGTGTGTGTGTGACCGTGTGTGTGTGTGTGTGTGTGACCGTGTGTGTGTGTGTGTGTGTGACCGTGTGTGTGTGTGTGTGTGTGACCGTGTGTGTGTGTGTGTGACCGTGTGTGTGTGTGTGTGTGTGTGTGTGACAGTGTGTGTGTGTGTGTGTGTGTGTGTGTGACCGTGTGTGTGTGTGTGTGTGACCGTGTGTGTGTGTGTGTGACAGTGTGTGTGTGTGTGACAGTGTGTGTGTGTGTGTGTGACAGTGTGTGTGTGTGTGTGACAGTGTGTGTGTGTGTGTGTGTGTGTGACCGTGTGTGTGTGTGTGTGTGTGTGTGACCGTGTGTGTGTGTGTGTGACCGTGTGTGTGTGTGTGTGACCGTGTGTGTGTGTGTGTGTGTGTGACCGTGTGTGTGTGTGTGTGTGTGTGACCGTGTGTGTGTGTGTGTGTGTGTGACCGTGTGTGTGTGTGTGTGTGTGACCGTGTGTGTGTGTGTGTGACCGTGTGTGTGTGTGTGTGACAGTGTGTGTGTGTGTGTGTGTGTGACAGTGTGTGTGTGTGTGTGACAGTGTGTGTGTGTGTGTGTGTGTGTGACCGTGTGTGTGTGTGTGTGTGTGTGTGACCGTGTGTGTGTGTGTGTGACCGTGTGTGTGTGTGTGTGACCGTGTGTGTGTGTGTGTGTGTGTGACCGTGTGTGTGTGTGTGTGTGTGTGACCGTGTGTGTGTGTGTGTGTGTGACCGTGTGTGTGTGTGTGTGACCGTGTGTGTGTGTGTGACCGTGTGTGTGTGTGTGTGTGTGTGACATGTGTGTGTGTGTGTGACACTGTGTGTGTGTGTGTGACACTGTGTGTGACTGTGTGACACTGTGTGTGACTGTGTGACACTGTGTGTGACTGTGTGACACTGTGTGTGACTGTGTGACACTGTGTGTGTCTGTGTGACACTGTGTGTGACTGTGTGACACTGTGTGTGACTGTGTGACACTGTGTGTGTGTGTGACACTGTGTGTGACTGTGTGACACTGTGTGTGACTGTGTGACACTGTGTGTGTGTGTGACACTGTGTGTGACTGTGTGACACTGTGTGTGACTGTGTGACACTGTGTGTGAGTGTGTGACACTGTGTGTGTGTGTGACACTGTGTGTGTGTGTGTGACACTGTGTGTGTGTGTGTGACACTGTGTGTGACTGTGTGACACTGTGTGTGACTGTGTGTGACTGTGTGACACTGTGTGTGACTGTGTGTGACTGTGTGACACTGTGTGTGACTGTGTGACACTGTGTGTGACTGTGTGACACTGTGTGTGTCTGTGTGTGACTGTGTGACACTGTGTGTGTGTGACACTGTGTGTGTGTGTGTGACACTGTGTGTGTGTGTGTGTGACACTGTGTGTGACTGTGTGACACTGTGTGTGACTGTGTGTGACTGTGTGACACTGTGTGTGACAGTGTGTGACACTGTGTGACAGTGTGTGACACTGTGTGTGAGTGTGTGACACTGTGTGTGTGTGTGTGTGTGTGTGTGTGTGACACTGTGTGTGTGTGACACTGTGTGTGTGTGACACTGTGTGACACTGTGTGTGACTGTGTGACACTGTGTGTGACTGTGTGACACTGTGTGTGACTGTGTGACACTGTGTGTGACTGTGTGACACTGTGTGTGACTGTGTGACACTGTGTGTGTGTGACACTGTGTGTGAGTGTGAGTGTGGTTGGTCTGATATTATATTTGTTATATATTGATATTATTTACGTTCCTATGTTATTTCCCCTGCAGAATTTTTTTGGTCCTGAGTTTGCGAAGATGTCGACGGAGCCGTGTGTGGTTCTGAATGTTCCCTCTTCTATAATGGTAATGAGCAGAAATTTGCATATATTTGCATGTTTTGCCTTTAGGAAGATGATGATGATTTTATTGTTGGACGTGTTATTGGTCCTTCCACTGAGTGTAATGTGTGTGTGTGTGTGTGTGTGTGTGTGTGTGTGTAGAATAAGCGTGGGAAGGTGGAGGAGAGCCTGCGGAAGGTGTTTGTGGTGTTGCTGAACGGTCAGAAGCTGGAGGTGAGCTGTGACGTGAAGGCGGTGTGTAAGGACGTGTTGGACATGGTGATAGCTCACGTGGGTCTGGTGGAACATCACCTGTTTGGCCTGGCGTACCTTAAAGGTGAGAAAAGTGACTTTTATTTTAGTTTCTGTCCATCAGTCTGTTGCTCGTTAGCTCTGACTTCATTTCATCTTTTTTCCCTAGACGACGAGTTCTTCTTTATCGACTCCGAAGGTAAAATCTCGAAGGCGGCTCCAGACGGCTGGAAAGAAGATCCGAAGAAGCGGAAAACGGACGTCAACTTCACTTTGTTCCTGCGCATCAAGTTCTTCCACGACGACGTTAGCTTTATTCAGTATGTCACCAGGATGCGTCCGGTCGTGTCGGTGTTCACTCTTGTGTTTAGAAATGATTTCAGGATTTTCTCACGTTTATCAAACATGAAAATTCGGGGCTTTTCTGACCAAAAGTATTGGCACCCCGTGCCAGGTGTACAGGCACCTCTGCACATTTGACAGCTCTCTGATTTTTATTATTATAATTTTTTTAATTGATATCTCCCCCCCCCACACACACACACACACACACACACGTGCTGAATGAATCTTATTTGTTTATTTATTTATTCCTGCCCCACCCAAGGCACCCCATGACCAAGCACCAGTATTACCTGCAGTTGCGGAAGGATCTTCTGGAGGAGCGAATGCGCTGCAATATGGAGAACGTGATGATTTTGGCGTCCCTGGCCCTGCAGGCTGAGATCGGAGACTACCAGCCCGAGGTACAAACATCATGATCGATCCACAGTCTGATGTAGGGTGGAGTGCATAAGTATTTACCCCCTTGAACTGTTCCACTTTTTATCATGAATCAAAAGTGAAATAAGATTCAGAGAATACGAATATCTCTGGAATATCAGACTGTAAGGCGATTAAATCACGCTTGTTTTGATGATTCGGTTTCTCTCAGCTCCATGGGAAGACGTATTTCAGGACAGAACATTATCTTCCTGCTCATATAATGGAGAAGCTGGACCAAAGCTCTATGAAGGAGGAACTCTCCAAACTGCACAGCAACTATTATGGAGCCAAAGAGGATGAGGCCGAGTTTGAGTTCCTTAAGGTAGGGGTGTGTGTGTGTGTTAGGTGTAGGGGTGTGTGTGTGTGTTAGGTGTAGGGGTGTGTAGGGGTGTGTGTGTGTGTGTTAGGTGTAGGGGGGTGTGTGTGTGTGTGTTAGGTGTAGGGGTTTGTGTGTGTGTGTCTGTGTGTGTGTTAGGTGTAGGGGTTTGTGTGTGTGTGTCTGTGTGTGTGTTAGGTGTAGGGGAGTGTGTGTTAGGTGTAGGGGGTTGTGTGTGTGTGTGTGTGTGTGTGTTAGGTGTAGGGGTTTGTGTGTGTCTGTGTGTGTTAGGTGTAGGGGAGTGTGTGTTAGGTGTAGGGGTGTGTGTGTGTGTGTGTTAGGTGTAGGGGTGTGTGTGTTAGGTGTAGGGGGTTGTGTGTGTGTGTGTGTGTGTTTAGGTGTAGGGGTTTGTGTGTGTCTGTGTGTGTTAGGTGTAGGGGTGTGTGTGTTAGGTGTAGGGGGTTGTGTGTGTGTGTGTGTGTGTGTTAGGTGTAGGGGTTTGTGTGTGTCTGTGTGTGTTAGGTGTAGGGGAGTGTGTGTTAGGTGTAGGGGTGTGTGTGTGTTAGGTGTAGGGGTGTGTGTGTGTTAGGTGTAGGGGTGTGTGTGTGAGGTGTAGGGGTTTGTGGGTGTGTGTGTTAGGTGTAGGGGTGTGTGTGTTAGGTGTAGGGGTGTGTGTGTTAGGTGTAGGGGTGTGTGTGTTAGGTGTAGGGGTGTGTGTGTTAGGTGTAGGGGTGTGTGTGTTAGGTGTAGGGGTGTGTGTGTTAGGTGTAGGGGTGTGTGTGTTAGGTGTAGGGGTGTGTGTGTTAGGTGTAGGGGTGTGTGTGTTAGGTGTAGGGGTGTGTGTGTTAGGTGTAGGGGTGTGTGTGTTAGGTGTAGGGGTGTGTGTGGGTGTTAGGTGTAGGGGTGTGTGTGGGTGTTAGGTGTAGGGGTGTGTGTGGGTGTTAGGTGTGTGTGTGTGTGTGTGTGTGTGTGTGTGTGTGTGTACTGAGAGCGTCGAGAGCTCTGAGTCTTTATTTTATTCAGAAGCTGCTCAAAGCCAATTATTTTAAAATAATCATCAGAAACTCGGATTGAAAAGAAGCTTGAAATACTGTTTTATTTTAAAGCTGTATTGTTCTGGATTTGTACAGAACTGCATTCTTTTTTTTTTTTTTTTTTTTTTTTTACTTTTTCAGTCTTGAACGATATATTTTTGTATTTTTGTCTAGTCTTACACAACATATTTCACACATGGATATTTGTTCAACCGTAATGAAGTGCTTTAGAAATGTAGAGTTTCAGTTCAATTTACCGTCGTTTGTTAACCAGGGTTTGGTTTTAGAGCTCCCTCTGGTGGCTATATGTCTGCTCACACCCTCATCACTCAACACTGTCGATACCTTCTGTAGGATTTAAGTGTTGAGGCTCTGAGCAACACGTCATTGGGGTTAACCTGCTATTTATTTATACGGTTCATGTTCTAAATTGGGTCGAATCGGATTTAATGGTTTTAGTGTCTGTCTGCGTGCCGTAGGTGAGTCAGCGGCTGACGGAGTACGGCGTTCATTTCCACCGCGTGCTGCCAGAGAAAAGATCTCAGACAGGAATCCAGATGGGAGTCTCCTCCAAAGGCATCCAGATCTTTGAGGTACTGAACGGAAACCGAACGTCGGCGCTGAGGTTCCCCTGGAGAGAGACCAAGAAGAGCTCCTTCACCGTAAGAGCTGCATGTTCCACACAATACACACACACACAATACACACAATACACACACACACGGTCCTCAACTCACAGCTAAAGAGTAAAGAATAAAGAATGACTAGGTCAAAGAAAGATCTAAAGGATATTGTTGTGTGTTTATTTGGATATTCGGCTGCTGAATAACACGCATCAGAAACGTTTTACAGGAGTGTGTGTGTGTGTGTGTGTGTGTGTGTGTGTGTGTGTGTGTGTGTCCAGAAAAAGAAGATTTGTCTGCAGAACTCATCAGATGGTATCAAACACGTGTTCCAGACGGACACTCAGAAGACGTGTCAGTATCTTCTCCAGCTGTGTTTAGAGCAGTACAAATTCCACCAGCAGATGAAAACACGGCAGAACAACCAGGAGCAGCAGGAGCTCGGTATCAACACCTTCATCTCCTCATTCCCTCATCTATACCTCCACCTTCACTCCTTCATCCTCACATTCATTCTGTTTTTCTCTTTATTTCTCTCTCCTTGTAGAAAACTCTCCTCTGAACCTGCTCCAGTACCCTGTGGGTCCTGAAAGCCTGGGCAGGGCCGTTAGCTTAGCCAGCCTGGCAGCTAGCACTACAGCGAGCACCCGCTCTAACCCAGACAGCTTGAAGAGGATGTTGAGCTCAGAAGATCGAACGTTTCCTTCCTTCAGTGCAAACTCCAGTTCCAGGATGAAGAGCCGCTCACATCACAACCTGGGCAAGCTGCCCGAGGCTCCTGAGCACCGGGGGGCGCCGTTTACCTCTGTACACCAGCGCGCTAGCTCCGATACCGACTCCATCGCTGTTCATGGACAACAGGAGAGGTGAGAAAACTGAGGACTGATTTCATCTCAACATTCTGACAGTCAGTCGCTCCGAATAAAAGAAAGAATTAAACAGGACTAAACAAGTCTCTATTGTCGTTCTTTTCTGCAGCGCCTTCAGGTCCATGGGTCACGCCGACGCTTTGAGCTGGAGTCCAAAACACCTGAAGAAGGATTCAGACACGTCGTCCTGTGAGGAGAGCGGAGCGGCGTACGCTGAAGGTCTGAAATAATCCACTTTAAATAACACTGGTTTATTAAATTACTAAACATTTAGTAGTGTTTTATTAATTATTCTGTAATGAGAGGAAACATGTTCCTAAAGCTCTGTGTGTCTGTGTGTGTGTCTGTGTGTGTGTCTGTGTGTGTGTCTGTGTGTGTGTCTGTGTGTGTGTGTCTGTGTGTGTGTCTGTGTGTGTGTCTGTGTGTGTGTCTGTGTGTGTGTCTGTGTGTGTGTCTGTGTGTGTGTCTGTGTGTGTGTCTGTGTGTGTGTGTCTGTGTGTGTGTCTGTGTGTGTGTCTGTGTGTGTGTCTGTGTGTGTGTCTGTGTGTGTGTCTGTGTGTGTGTCTGTCTGTGTGTGTGTGTCTGTCTGTGTGTGTCTGTCTGTGTGTGTGTGTCTGTCTGTGTGTGTGTGTCTGTCTGTGTGTGTGTGTCTGTGTGTCTGTCTGTGTGTGTGTGTCTGTCTGTGTGTGTGTGTCTGTCTGTGTGTGTGTGTCTGTCTGTGTGTGTGTGTGTGTGTCTGTGTGTGTGTGTGTCTGTGTGTGTCTGTCTGTGTGTGTGTGTGTCTGTCTGTGTGTGTGTGTGTCTGTCTGTGTTTGTGTGTCTGTCTGTGTGTATGTGTGTCTGTATGTGTGTGTGTATGTGTGTATCTGTGTGTGTCTGTCTGTGTGTATGTCTGTGTGTATGTCTGTCTGTATGTGTGTCTGTATGTGTGTCTGTATGTGTGTGTGTATGTGTGTTTGTCTGTCTGTCCACCACCACGTTCTCATCAGGAGGAATTGCTGGTAAGATTTAACTTTGTATTGTTTATCTTGTTTTTATTACATTATAAGAACAAAGAAATACAGAATAAAGTTTAAAGTTAAAACTAAATAGTAACAAAGTTTGTTAATTTTGTGTCTTATGTTATTTATTTTATGTAGTGATTTTTTTCACACACCTAAATAAGGCTCAGCATGTGTGTGTGTGTGTGTCACACATTTCTCACAGCTGTAATAAAATACTAATAAGTTCTTAACAAGTTCTTTACAGTATATTCACAGAATATCATTTTATTATCAATGTTATTAATTTATTTTTTTTTCTTTTCAATACAGATTTGTTGAGGAAAAAGTTGGACATGTTGCCTTCCACTAAGCGTGAAATTAAAAACATTAATCTGAAAAAGGATGCGAAATATGGCCTGGGTGTGTACACACACACACACACACACACACACACACACACACACACACACAGTGTATATACATATGAAATGTTAATAATGTATACTAACTGAAGGATGGACCAAGGAGGGGCTTTTGTATCTGTCAGTCAAAGTAAAGTAGGTGTGGCCTCGATAATTGTCAGTCATAGTAAAGAAGGTGTGGCCTCAGTGCCTGTCTATATCAGTGAAGAAGGCATGGCCTCTGTCACTTGTCACTTTTTCCTACCTGTCACTTTCAGTCTCTGTGAAGGAGAAGAGGCCTCTGAGGAAATGTAAAATTGTGTGTGTGTGTGTGTGTGTGTGTGTGTGTGTGTGTGTGTGTGTGTGTGTGTGTGTACTCCAGGCTTTCAGATCAGTGATGGAGAGAGTGCAGGCCGTATGGACCTGGGTACCATCGTCAGCTCCATTACTCCAGGGGGACCTGCTGACGTCGATGGACGCCTGAAACCAGGTGTGGGTCTGTTCAGGATCAGACGACGCGATGCTTCATGTTTATTCTCCTTAATATCTGGCTGCATAAGTGAACTTTGCTGTTGTGTGTCGTTGCTCGTTGCTGCAGGTGACCGGCTGCTTAAAATAAACAGTATTAACGTTGAAGGTCTTTCTCATGAAGAAACCATGGAGATCTTGCAGACTTCTCCAGATGATGCCACACTGCTGGTATCACAGCCCAAAGAGCCACTCTTCACAGGTATCACTTCACTCAAAAAATATTATACTTCCAGATGATAAAAAAATAATAATCTTTTATGTATATATTTAAATTTAGTGTCCTTCATCTTGGTAGAAAACATGAGGCCCGAACCGTCAAACACTGCGACGTTGATGCCTCATAGCGTTTTGGTCAAGTTTAGACACAATGCCGGTTGTCTGATCTGAACATCAAACCGTCTGTCTCGTAGACTCTCTTTCAGATCTCTCGCACTACAAAGACAAGTCGAGACAGGAAGTAGACGTGGATTCTTCCTCCGAGGAACTGGCTCATACATTCCCTCCCTCCATCACTAAGAACGTAGCAGGAAGCTTCCCACAGACCCAACTCAACGGCCTGCACCAGAAAGATGAAAGCGGCGCTGACTCCGCCCCTCCGGCGCTGCCGCCCAAAACCAGGAAGACCAAAGTCCCCGAAGCCCCGAAGGAGCCGGAGATCTCGGACAGAGGCGACTCGGACATGGACGAGGACACGCACTCGAGTAACCAGGACAAGCAAAAGTCTTTAAAGGTAGTGTCCGAGATCGTAGTGATTTGATTTGTTTTAGACTTTAATGTGAAGGATTTAGTGTTTGTTGTAATGACTTTTTTTAATGTCATGTTTGTAAATTGTATTATTTCATATTTTCAATAAATTCTCCATCACCTGAAACCATGTGAAGGATGAGTCTGAGGAAATGAAATGCACCCGTTAATCGAACGTTAGGTCGTTTTAACGGCCCGGACGTAATAGACTCTAACGACTCTGAAGTAGTTATTGCAGGAAAAAAAGATTTACACTTATATATAATTATACCGTCAGCAACGGTTAATTAGCCTGCTGTGTATTTTTAATAATCAATAACTTCCCTGTAGCATAAAGTTATCATCACACTTACCCTTTAAAAAGAATAGCTTAGCTGCATGTGTAGGTGATTCTCCCTCACTATCCCGATCAGCTGAGCTGCGCTTGCTGTCCATTGCTGTGGTGGGGGATCTCGCTTTACATTTGCGCTCAAGCTACAAGGCTAATGTAGCTAAAAGGTAACGGAAGCTTGTAGCCACCACTTTAGCTTTGCGCAAAAACAGCTTTGTGAACAGCTTGCGATGGTTTCTGACACGAACATTGTTGCTAGGCAACTGGGATATATGCTAACAGAGCAGGCTAATAACTGAGGCAGGATGGTTAGCTAGCTAGCAAACAGCCGCTGTTGGTTATATGGATAGAGTGAGAGTAGAAACGAGTTAACTGGACTGTGAAGATTTTAAGTACTAAAATTACTGTAGGATATTAATAATGTAAAAGTTACAGAGATAAAAATGGTAAGAGACGAAAAGTCTCTCTTGTATGTAGAGCAAATGCAAAAGTCTATTCTCGGATTTTCCAAGAAAATTCCACCTCCACGTCTCTCACATAACTAACTGACTTTGAATTGCATTTTAAATGTGCAATTTTGAATGAATAACGCATGATACTGAGCAGCAAAAAGCCTTACACTTTTAACCCTGTAACCCCTGACCTCTCTTAAACCCTGCATGCCCTCCCCGCAGGCCGGCTGTGTGTGGTGGCGTGTGTGTGTGTGTGGTGGCGTGTGTGTGTGTGTGTGTGGTGGCGTGTGTGTGTGTGTGTGTGGTGGCGTGTGTGTGTGTGTGTGTGGTGGCGTGTGTGTGTGTGGTGGCGTGTGTGTGTGTGTGTGTGGTGGCGTGTGTGTGTGTGTGTGGTGGCGTGTGTGTGTGTGTGGTGGCGTGTGTGTGTGTGTGTGGTGGCGTGTGTGTGTGTGTGGTGGCGTGTGTGTGTGTGTGGTGGCGTGTGTGTGTGTGTGTGTGGTGGCGCGTGTGTGTGTGTGTGTGTGGTGGCGTGTGTGTGTGTGTGTGTGTGGTGGCGTGTGTGTGTGTGTGTGTGTGGTGGCGTGTGTGTGTGTGTGTGTGGTGGCGTGTGTGTGTGTGTGTGTGTGGTGGCGTGTGTGTGTGTGTGTGTGGTGGCGTGTGTGTGTGTGTGTGGTGGCGTGTGTGTGTGTGTGTGGTGGCGTGTGTGCGTGTGGTGGCGTGTGTGTGCGTGGTGGCTGTGCGGGGGTGCGTGGTGGCTGTGCGGGGGTGCGTGGTGGCTGTGCGGGGGTGTGTGTGTGTGGTGGCTGTGCGTGTGGTGACTGTGTGTGTGTGTGGTGGCTGTGCGGGTGTGTGGTGGCGGGTGTGTGTGTGTGTGTGTGGTGGCGTGTGTGTGTTTGTTTGTTTGTGTTTGTGTGTGTGTGTATTTACGCAGCTCTTCTTTGTTTGCAGGACGTCTCCATCACGGACAGATTAAGTGATAGTGGCCCAGCAGTCAGTAGTCTCCAGCCTGGAGGTCTATTTGACATTGAGCTGTCTAAAATAGACAGCAGTCTGGGCATTAGTGTCACGGTACTGTTCGGAAAGGTTTTCACTCTCTCTTTATTTCTTCCTTTTTTCCCCTTTTTTGTTTATTTGTGTGTGGGTGTGTGTGTGTGTGGGCGTGTGTGTGTGTTGTCGTGTTTTCCCGATCCTCTGTAGCCCGTGCTGCTTTGTTTTGAAGCTCCTGGCTTGGCTTCAGTTTCGGGGAAAGTAACGACTCTCTCGCGTCTGCATGCGGGTTTTAACAAGCGTTTTGATATGAACGCCTTCGTCTCGCTTTGCGAACGGTAAAATCGACACACTTTACAAACACTGTAGCTGTACAACTGGGCAAATGGGATCCTTAACATTTACGACTCTTATTCAACACATCTGGCACTAATTGTGCTTTCAAAATGGTAAAAATTTTAATCCAGACTTTTGGGAAAACAAGAAACTTAAATGACTAAAATTATACAGCAATTACACGTAGAAATGACTGTTATCTGCTAATCACAAATGTCATGGTGCACTTCATGATTCATGCTTTTTTATTAGGGACATTTTGTTTGCTTAGCTGTGTGTGAGTCTGAGTCTGGGTCTGTGTGTGTGTGAGTCTGGGTCTGTGTGTGTGTGAGAGTCTGGGTCTGTGTGTGTGTGTGAGTCTGGGTCTGTGTGTGTGTGAGTCTGGGTCTGTGTGTGTGTGTGTGAGTCTGGGTCTGTGTGTGTGTGTGTGAGTCTGGGTCTGTGTGTGTGTGTGTGAGTCTGGGTCTGTGTGTGTGTGTGTGAGTCTGGGTCTGTGTGTGTGTGTGTGAGTCTGGGTCTGTGTGTGTGTGTGTGAGTCTGGGTCTGTGTGTGTGTGTGTGAGTCTGGGTCTGTGTGTGTGTGAGTCTGGGTCTGTGTGTGTGTGTGTGAGTCTGGGTCTGTGTGTGTGTGTGTGAGTCTGGGTCTGTGTGTGTGTGTGAGTCTGGGTCTGTGTGTGTGTGTGAGTCTGGGTCTGTGTGTGTGTGTGAGTCTGGGTCTGTGTGTGTGTGTGAGTCTGGGTCTGTGTGTGTGTGTGTGTGTGAGTCTGGGTCTGTGTGTGTGTGTGTGTGTGAGTCTGGGTCTGTGTGTGTGTGTGTGTGAGTCTGGGTCTGTGTGTGTGTGTGTGTGAGTCTGGGTCTGTGTGTGTGTGTGTGTGAGTCTGGGTCTGTGTGTGTGAGTCTGGGTCTGTGTGTGAGTCTGGGTCTGTGTGTGTGTGTGTGAGTCTGGGTCTGTGTGTGTGTGTGTGTGAGTGTCTGGGTCTGTGTGTGTGTGTGAGTGTCTGGGTCTGTGTGTGTGTGTGTGAGTCTGGGTCTGTGTGTGTGTGTGAGAGTCTCTGTCTCTGTGTGTGAGAGTCTCTGTCTCTGTGTGTGTGGGTCTCTGTCTCTGTGTGTGTGGGTCTCTGTCTCTGTGTGTGTGGGTCTCTGTCTCTGTGTGTGTGGGTCTCTGTCTCTGTGTGTCTCTGTGTGTGTTTGATGAAATGAATCATAAAGCTGGCATAAAGTTAGTTATCACAAAATAATTTAGCATCTTTATTCCTTCAGGCTTGTGTTTTGAGCAGAAATGACACTTATGAACTGTTAATTAGCTGATTAACTAGCAGAAAGGAAAGAAACAGAAGTCCAACACGTTCCTTTTCATCCTTGTAATTGTTAAACATCACTTTCTAAGCATTATTTACGTTTTTCACATAAATTCTACCAAGAACATGTCAATTAGCGATTAGCATTAGCATTTAAGATACAGTTCTTGATTAGCTCTTTAACCGTTAGGTGTGTTGAATATGAAATGGACCTGAAATGTAAAAGATGTGATGGTGTTTATCCTGAAGCAACAACACAGCCCATGTCTAACAGCTCACACAAATAAAATACATCAATAAATAAACAAATTGCTAAGTGCTAATGGTGTTTGTTTGCGTTCGAGGTTCACGGTCTCAGCTTTGCTCCTGTGTGATTCTGTCCTGAGTGATTTTTACCCTTCGACCCACATTATTTTACGAATACTAAAAATAAACGAGCTGCTTTTACTTGGCGTCACTTTATGGCTTGATCTGTGGAATGATTGGATTTAAACAGTCACATTATTTTAAATACACACTCGGATTAATGTGTAATGAAGCCAAAGTAGAAACAGCTGAAATACATAAACCCTGGCTAGCAAAACCCACCCAGATTAGATCAGTATGAGCCGTAGACGTCACGCAGAAGTGTGTTAACGGTTGTGTTGCGTGGTGCAGGGTGGCTCCAACACGTCGGTGAGACACGGCGGGATCTACGTCAAAGGGCTTGTCCCTAAAGGTGCAGCAGAGCTGGATGGGAGGATCAAGAAAGGTAAATGATAACATTTATAGTTAGTATTCACAGTAACAGACATTGCAGGATGTGTGTGTGTCTGTGTGTGTGTCTGTGTGTGTGTCTGTGTGTGTGTCTGTGTGTGTGTGTGTGTGTGTGTGTCTCTGTGTGTGTGTGTGTGTCTCTGTGTGTGTGTGTGTGTCTCTGTGTCTGTGTGTGTGTGTCTGTGTGTGTCTCTGTGTCTGTGTGTGTGTCAGTGTGTGTGTGTCTCTGTGTCTGTGTGTGTGTCTCTGTGTGTGTCTCTGTGTCTGTGTGTGTCTCTGTGTCTGTGTGTGTGTCTCTGTGTCTGTGTGTGTGTCTCTGTGTCTGTGTGTGTGTCTCTGTGTCTGTGTGTGTCTCTCTGTGTCTGTGTGTGTCTCTCTGTGTCTGTGTGTGTCTCTCTGTGTCTGTGTGTGTCTCTCTGTGTCTGTGTGTGTCTCTCTGTGTCTGTGTGTGTCTCTCTGTGTCTGTGTGTGTCTCTGTGTCTGTGTGTGTCTCTCTGTCTGTCTGTGTGTGTGTGAGTATCTGTCTGTCTGTCAGAGTCTCTGTGTGTGTGAGACTGTGTAGTGGTGATGTGTAATATAATGTGTGTGTGTGTGAGACTGTGTAGTGGTGATGTGTAATATAGTGTGTGTGTGTGTGTGTGTGTGTGCGCTCACTCATTAGGAGACCGTGTGGTGGCTGTGAACGGAAAAAGTCTGGACGGAGCGACTCATAAGGAGGCGGTGGAGGCTCTGAGAGACACGGGACAGGTGAGAGAGAGAAAAGCTACAGAATCATCATCTGCTTTCACTCGCTCTTATGTATGAAATGACAAACTCCAGACTTCGTTTTATACAAATAATAATATGTAATATTGTGTTGTTGTGTGTTGTTGTGCTTTTACCACAGACGACTATTTATGTATTACAATTGTTTTGCTTTGTTATGGATAATAATGACATCACTCTTCTGTTTATTTTGTGGTCTCTCTCTCTCTCTCTCTCTCTCTCTCTCTCCCAGGTGGTCCATCTGTTATTGGAGAGAGGACAGCTCCCAGAGGACAGAGTTCACGCTCCTCTCACCCCTAAGGTCACTTTGATGGTCCGAGACCCCAAACCTCAACTTCGTAGCACAGTGAGAAAACCCCAGCCGGAGTACAGCTTCGTCACGCCAGGTACACTGTGTGTGTGTGTGTGTGTGTGTGTGTGTGTGTGTGTGTGTGAGATCCTGAAACAGCAGACAGATCGTCACTTAGCTTAATGTATTAATCACTAGTCTATCTCTGAACAGTGGTTGCTATGGTTACGTCTTGTGTGGTGTTTATATTAGTCTCTGTTGTTATGGATAATTCACAATACAGTTTTTATAGCATCGAGTCTCCTGTGTGTGTGTGTGTGTGTGTGTGTTTGTGTGTGTGTGTGTGTGTGTGTGTGGTCCTCCTGCAGATAACGTATTTGAGGTGAACTTGCTGAAGAACACCTCAGGTCTCGGGTTCAGCTTTAGCCGCGAGGAGAATGTTCCGGATGAGCCACTCTGTACCAGCATGGTCCGGGTCAAGAAGTTGTTTCCCGGCCAACCGGCTGCCGAGAGCAGGCTGATCCGAGTGGGCGACGTCATCCTGCGTGTCAATCAGACGTCACTAAAAGGACTCACGCAGCACGTACGTGATGACGTATTTGACACGTCTCCATCTGCTTCTTTTCTCCATTTCAGGTTCAGATATCAAATAAACTGTATGATATAATTCCCAGAATGCATTGCAGCAGCAGTGAGGTGTGATGAAGTGGATTTCCTCATTGTTCAACGTCGTGTCTACGCTTAGCTGGATTACGTGATGGCTAATTAGCGTGCTAACGAAAGGAGTTAAAACTGGTTCTATCTGACGCGCACATAGGCGGTTGTATAAAAAAAACCTAGCACGGTTCCTTGGTATGACCACTAGGTGGCACTAAACCTGAAAGTAAAAAAAGACCCCATCTGTTTTGGCCTGACCATACTGTAGATATAGCTTCTTTATTTCATTCCGTTATCTAGCTAGCAAGGAGCCGACTCAACATTTCAATATGTCTAATGTGTGTTTCAGGAGGTGATCTCAGCTTTAAGAGGGACAGGTCAGGATGTGACGTTGCTGCTGTGCAGGCCTGAAGCAGGAGTACTTCCTGATGTGGATTCCTCTAACCAGGTACACAAATGGCCTCCTACTAATCTGGATATAATATTTAAATTTAAATTTATTCCCAGACTTAAAAGCACTTTTGTACGTCGCTCTGAATAAGAGCGTCTGCCAAATGCTGTAAATGTAAATGGTGATATAGCGCCTCCTAGGGCAGCATGCGCCAAATCATCCAGTAACGCAGCCTGTCAGCTAACAAACATACGCCTACTAATATAGGGTGCCATTACTTATGTCCTAATTGTCTAGCTTGTCGTACATGCTTTCTACAAAGTCCTTAATGTGAAATTACATTTTACAATGTTTAATAAAGTCAATAGTGCAATAAATGGCTGATTAGATTTGACACAATTTACACTAACTCAGGAATGAGAACTAGGATACTAACTAACTAACTAACTAACTGCTCATTAACACCTATTATTTCTTGTATATTAATTCTTGTATCCTGTGAACAATTTATGAAAAAGAATTATAGAATGTTAATATATTTGTAAAGTTGTAACCATCATAATTTAGCACGTTAGCATAACTGGAAATAGCAAAAAAAAAAAAAACAAAGTATGTTTGCTATTCGTATTTTAGTAAATTTGTTAACATTATTAATTTACAAAGTAAATAGATAGAAAGTTAGTTATCAAGTTAGTAAAAAGTCTTTTCATCCCTCAGACCTCCACCTCATCCCTCCGTAAGGAACCTCCTCCGAAGCCAAAACTCTTCATGAAGCCGGCGTCTCCGCCTCAGGAGGAGAAAGTCAATTCCATGGTGGAACAGGCTCTGGACAGGATGCTGATGAAGTCACCGAGCCGAAGAGACAGCTACAGTGACAGCACTGATGAGGAAGAGGAGGTGGACGAAGAGGGCTTAAGTCCTGCGGGTCAGAAGGAGTCCGTCTCGGAGACGGACGACACCATCCGCTCTGCCTACGCCGACACCGATGCCGCCCACAGGCCCGAGGCCAGCTGGAGGTCAGGGAGCGCTTTCTTTTAGAGCACACAGAATTACACAACTGTCTTAACACTTAAATGTTTATAAATATTTACTGATTAAATATAAGTGATAATTAAGTTGTAAAAGTACATTACTGAACCAGCAGGAGAAAAAAAGTCAGTTCATGTCACTAAGTATGTTAGTAAATTTACTTCATAAATGATTCAGTAATATGCTAATAAACCGTTTTGTAACTTACGGTAATTTAGCTAATGAATATAAATGATAAGTGAGTAAATAAATTACTACCTGACCAAAGACTTCATGAGCTTGGAGTGAATGTTAGGACGTTACTAATAGAGGTAGTAAGTATGTAAATAAGTAAGATGTATAAGTTGGTTAGATAGTTACCTAGTTAGTAATTTAGACTGAATAAATGACTAAAATAGCTAGTTAGTAAATTATGTCAGTGTGCATGTGCACAAGTTTTAATAACTAGAATGGGGTCAATTTAGTAATTGAATCTTTCGGTACGTCTGTTAGCAATGAGGTTAATAATTGAGTAGGTTGGTAGATTAGTTACACGGGTAGGCAGAGGTTTGTAGTTAGTTAGTAGTAGTTTGGCATGTTACACAGTTATGTAATCGGTATGTAAGTTGGATGGAAAGTTATCTAGTTTGTAATTTAGCTAGTTAGCAAATTATTAAATTAGTAAATTAATATTTCAGTACTCAGCATTTTAGTATGAAAATAAGACTCACTCAGACACACACTCACTCACAGACACACACTCACTCACAGACACACACTCACTCACAGACACACACTCACTCACAGACACACACTCACTCACAGACACACACTCACTCACAGACACACACTCACTCACAGACACACACTCACTCACAGACACACACTCACACAGACACACACTCACACAGACACGCACTCACACAGACACGCACTCACTCGCAGACACGCACTCACTCGCAGACACGCACTCACTCGCAGACACGCACTCACTCGCAGACACGCACTCACTCGCAGACACGCACTCACTCGCAGACACGCACTCACTCGCAGACACGCACTCACTCGCAGACACGCACTCACTCGCAGACACGCACTCACTCGCAGACACGCACTCACTCGCAGACACGCACTCACTCGCAGACACGCACTCACTCGCAGACACGCACTCACTCGCAGACACGCACTCACTCGCAGACACGCACTCACTCGCAGACACGCACTCACTCGCAGACACGCACTCACTCGCAGACACGCACTCACTCGCAGACACGCACTCACTCGCAGACACGCACTCACTCGCAGACACGCACTCACTCGCAGACACGCACTCACTCGCAGACACGCACTCACTCGCAGACACGCACTCACTCGCAGACACGCACTCACTCGCAGACACGCACTCACTCGCAGACACGCACTCACTCGCAGACACGCACTCACTCGCAGACACGCACTCACTCGCAGACACGCACTCAC
>NC_083476.1:1672500-1677500 GCF_030014155.1 Tachysurus vachellii
AATCAAAAATAGCTTCACTGAGGACTCAAAATATCATTTGTCAAGTTGTCATTATTTTGCTGGGTCAATAATCTTGTTAGCTGTTAGTCCAGGTATTTAAAAGAGAAATACTAAACAGTTTATTGACTGAAACACTGAGCTCCAGGTGGTGGTTGGTTTAATACCCAGCGTGTGTGTGTGTCCTTCAGGTAAAGAGTTTACTTGGTGGTTAGAACCTGCTGTATCTCATCCCTTAGGAGCAGATCATCAAGCTGCAGTTGGAGAAGCCTCCGGCCGGCACTCTGGGTTTCTCCGTCATCGGAGGAGAGAGAGGCATTTTTGTGAAGTCGATCACTCCAGGAGGAGCAGCACACAGTGACAACACGTTACAAGTCGGAGATCGTCTGCTCAAAGTGAGTAAAGTGATCGTTTCTGACCAGTAGCTTGGAAGGAGCTTCATCTTTATTGAGAGTGCTGCCTGTGTCTGTGTGTGTCTGTGTGTGTCTGTGTGTGTCTGTGTGTGTCTGTGTGTGTCTGTGTGTGTGTGTGTGTGTGTGATTACAGGTGAATGACGAGCTGATGACTGGTGTGTCACATTCTAAAGCAGTGACCACCATCCGGAAAACCAAAGGTGTTGTTCACCTCTTAGTGTCTCGACCTCCTGATCAGACCCCCAGCACCTACCTGGGCTTCCTGCCTCTGAGCTCCAGCAATGGCAACACAGGTAACACACACACACACACACACAGTACTGAGTGTGTCTTCATGTGAACAGAGTGTGTATTCTGTGATGATCAGGGCAGTTTTTAATATTTTTATTCTGCATTGTAGACTTGAGTGAAGACAGTGGGGTGAAAACAAAACTCTGTAGTTCACCAGATGCACAAAAATCCAAAAGTCCACCTGCTCTTCCACCTATAGGTACACACCCACACCCACACCCACACCCACACCCACACCCACACCCACACACCCACACACCCACACACACCCACACACCCACACACCCACACACACCCACACACCCACACTCACACACTCACACACTCACACACTCACACACTCACACACCCACACACCCCCACACACCCACACACCCACCCCCCCCCACACACACACACACCCACACACACACACCCACACACACACACTCTCACACACACTCACACACACCCACACTCACACTCACTCACTCACTCTCACACTCACTCTCACTCTCTCTCTCACTCACTCACTCACTCACTCACTCTCACTCACTCACTCACTCACTCTCACTCACTCACTCACTCTCACTCTCACACACACACACACACACACACTCTCACACACACACACTCAGGAAATCTCTCTTGGTCTTGTCCAAGATGAACATATGAGTGTAGAAAAGAATTGTGTTTGTGTGTGTGTGTGTGTGTGTGTGTGTGTGTGTGTGTGTGTGTGTGTGTGTGTAAAAGATTATGACACTGTAGAACAAAGACTAGAAGCCGAGGAGTCTGAAGACACCGACTGCGACGGTTCGTCTCTTCCAGAGGATTCTCCAGAGGTACCGACAAAAACAATTTATTGTTTAATAAAACAAATAAAACTTTAGCCTTACAGCTCTACTATATACAGATCTCCACAATTCCAGTCTCGTTGTGCTCGTCACCGCCAGGCATTAACAGCACGTTTACTTGCACTTTGTCAGGCAAAATAAAGTGTTCCCTTTCATGAAGGTGTGACCTGATTGGCTAACCACATCACTGTGGCTGTATAAAAGCATATAAACGTCTCACAACGAGACAGAAAAACTTCTATTACAATAGAATAGAAATGACTAAGTACTGTATATTTAGAATTCTGTTGTTTGTTTGTTTATTTATTAAATATAGATATCTATTTATTTATTTATTTATTTATTCTTTATAGACGACGAGGAGGACAGAATGGAAGGAGGACAGCGTGGACAGCCCTCAGAACGACAGGTGAGGAGACGACGAAGAGGATCCTGTTTGATTGACGGCGTCGATGATGTGAAATTGGACTTGACTTCAGTCTGGTTTTGTTTCGTCTCTCGGTAGTTACCGGCGCTCGCCCTCGGGACAGCTGGACGAGGATGAGGACGAGGTCACGTGGGGCAGCGACGAACTCCCCATCGATAACATCAACTCCAGATTCACTGAAGGTTGGTCCTGTCTCTGATGTCAGGCATTTCTGAGGGAGATTTCCTAAGAATTAACTGGAGGTATCTCAGATAGTTTAGTGGTCTCTCTGATGGAGTGGAAGTATTCCAGACAAGTTGAAGGTATCTCAGGTACTGTATGTTGTACGTTGGTGTTTGGTGGTAGCTCAGGTAGGTTGGTAGTCTCATAGATGAGCTGGAAGCATCTCAGGTGGCACGGAAGCAGCTTGGGTGTGTTGTAAGAATTTCATTCAGGTTGGAAAATTTCTGATACGTGTTGAAGGCACCTCGGTGGGCTGGATGTTTTTCAGGAGGTAGGAGGAATCTAAGGGGGGTTTGAGGTGCTCCAATACATGTGATACGTCTAACATACCTGGAGTCATCTGAGAGGTATTGGAGGTATCTGAAGCAAACAGATGCAGCTAAGGGGTATTGGAGGCATCTCGGGTCATCTTTCGTAGCTTGTAACCGTTCTGTTCATTTATATTTTCAGACGGACCGATCATCACGGACGATGAGCTCACCTCCCTGCCTCTGGTCAGAGTGGTTCCCAACGGTCAGTACACTGGGCCAAAGCTCAACTCCGTGGTGAGGATGATGAGAGGACTGCTGGAGCAGAAGGTCCCTTTACAGGAGTTTGAGGTACTGTTTTCACAAACTAACGTAACCAGACGCAGCTAGAAACGATGCTTTCGTAGATTCGTAGTAACGTTTCTGGATCGTTTTGTTTTGAATTTACAGAATCTGCAGAATTTACAGCCGCTGGACGACTGTTTGATCGGACAGACGCAGGAAAACAAGAAGAAAAACCGCTACAAAAACATCGTACCCTGTAAGCATGAACCCTCTCCACTCGTCGTGTCGAACGGCGCAGCGCAGCAGGAGGAGGAAAGAACCCGTATTTATGCACTTATATATTTATATTCCCTGCAGTTGACACCACACGGGTGACCCTGGGCAAAGACGGCGGCTACATCAACGCCAACTTCATCAAGATGCCGGTGAAGGACGAGAACTTTCTGTACATTGCGTGCCAGGGGCCGCTTCCCACCACACTGGCTGATTTCTGGCAGATGGTCTGGGAGCAGAAGTCCAACGTGATCGCCATGATGACCCAGGAAGTGGAAGGAGGGAAGGTGAAATGTCAGCGGTACTGGCCCGACACGCCGAGTACGGCACAGATGGTGGACGACAGGCTGCAGGTCACGTTGGTCAAAGATCAGCATCTGGACAACTTCATCATCCGGCTCATAGAGGTCAAGGACGTCCAGGTACGACCGAGTCGTGCAGTGTGTTTTTTTTTTTTTTGGAAGGGGGGAGGGTTTAAATGTTTTGATTTTAGTTCTTCACACTTGTGGTGTTTCCGTCAGACAAATGAAATCCAGAGAGTCACACACCTGAACTACACGGGCTGGCCGGACCACGGCACTCCCATGCAGCCTGAACAACTCCTGACCTTCATTTCCTACATGAGACACATCCACCAATCGGGGCCCATCGTCACCCACTGCAGCGCAGGGATTGGCCGATCAGGAACGCTCATCTGCATAGACGTCGTTCTTGGTTTAATCAGCAAAGACACGGACGTGAGTTACGAAAATAAAAATGACTGTGAATCAAGTGCCTTTTTTATTATTACTGAAAGTTTGTCCTGTCGCACTGTAGCGCCCCCTGGTGGTGATACGTTTATCGTTCTTCATCAGTCTGATGATGATGATGATGATGATGATGATGATAAACGATCCAAACAGAATTGTAGCAAAAAGCTGGAAGTCTGGTTTTGTTTTGTTTGTTTTATTGGATGATTTTTTTAGTTGAAATCTTTCCATTATAAATAGTTGACTGTTAGCTGTTTTCCAGCTCCCACACTGATTACTCTGTGTCCTTCTTATCAGTTTGATATCTCGGATGTGGTGAGGACAATGAGACTGCAAAGACAAGGCATGGTGCAGACTGAGGTGACCCTTTAATTACAATAATAATAATAATAATAATAATAATAATAATAATAATAATAATAATAATAATAATAATAATGTTTTGCTATTAATAAATATCTAATCATTAAATAATCAGATATGTATTGTTTATTTATTAATTTATTATGCATTTATACTCTATAAATTATTCATTATTGTTTATTATTATTATTATTATTATTATTATTATTATTATTATTATTATTATTATTGAACAACATTTATATCTGTTGCTCTTCCTTGCTAAAATAAATAATAAATATTTTATCCATATTATTGTTGCTAATACTACTACTACTACTAATAATAATAATAATAATAATAATAATAATAATAATAATAATTTCCTCTGACAAATAAACAACCAAATACACACTTGATAGATAAACGAGTCTATATTCATTTATTATTATTTTGTTACATAATTTTTTCATTTATTGTTAATTAACATTATATAATTATTTGAGAAGTTATTTTATAAGTATTACTACTAACAATAATCAGAAGAAGAAGAATTTATTAAGTTCCATTTCTTTATATTTCTTATCATTATTGTTGTTACTGGAGCTTCAGAGATTTCCTCAGTGATATCTGATGATTTATTTTTTTAAGCTAAAACTAACAGACCTATAAAGAAGAGTTCCTAATAGATGAATGACATCATTTCCTCCTCTGCGGTCTTTAGGAGCAGTACATCTTCTGCTACCAGGTCATCCTGTACGTGCTCAGGTGCCTGCAGGCGGAGGAGAAGATGTTGGGATAGAACCGTGGCCTGGTGTCACCGATCCTCATCTCTAAACCGAAACCACCAAGAAAGAACTTTCACACTTTCTCAATCGTGATCAAATCAAACTGTTTAAAGATTAGTTGTTTGTTTATTT
>NC_083476.1:1682500-1697500 GCF_030014155.1 Tachysurus vachellii
CTTTTCCTCTTCAACTTTTACCCGTTTGTCCAGCGGTTCCTCCAGCCTCATCAAAGAGGTAGATAAATAAATAAATAAATAAATAAATAAATAAATAAACAATAGGAATAAAAACCTGGAGAAATTCTCTGTCTTCTGTCTCCAGATTATTTATTCAGGCTTTGTTGCTTTCTTTGTGTTTAGAAGTGACGAAGATCCTCTTGTGTGCCGCTCAGGCCTCCCACCAGCTCGTCCCTCCTGAGGTAAATCGCACCACCGGTTACGTATCGTTTCGTTCAACACGTCAGGATTATATTTATATATATATATATATATATATATATATATATATATATATATATATATATATATATATATATATCCCTTTTGATGTCAGTGTCATCAGGTAACGTTAACCATCGTTCCTTCGCCAGCCGTTTATTTTTCTTTCTTAGCTACCGAGAAACCACAAAAATGGAAAAACCTGTCGCTGACACTGGAGACTCCTTCCATAGATCTTTTTTTATCTATTCATACAAGAGCATCGTCTGTACTTTTCATCGTTACTGTAGAAACATGTTCGAACGAGGACGTTAAAGGTGAGGTGCGTGATGTTTGAACGCCAATGTTGACATTTGAAATCACCAAAACAAACACGTCCCTAACCCAAATGGGTGTCACCCCTGTTTTGATAGCTCCGCCCCACACATGCATACGTAACCCAGGCAACTATTACGGCGGACCCTGTTGGGGCGGCTGGACGAGGGGAGATTTTTATCAATAAATGAACACAATGAGTAACACTATGGTGATACAGATGTGTTTGTGTAGTATTGTGTGTTGTAGCGTGAAAGGTTTAGCTCCGTTTCACGCTAAAGACGTTCAGTTCTCTCCAGCGCTGGAAAGCTGTTCCTATATTAACACGTGTCCTGTTTCTTACCTTATCGTAAACCTTTTAACGCTTTACGTTTTGATAAGACACGCCTCTTTATGCTAATGTCAGACATGTGCACTGAACACTCTCTCCACCGCATATTGACAAGACACGCCCCTTTATGCTAATGTCAGACATGCGCACTGAACACTCTCTCCGCCGAATATTGACAATACACGCCCCTTTATGCTAATATCAGACATGTGCACTGAACACTCTCTCCGCCGAATATTGACAATACACGCCCCTTTATGCTAATGTCAGACATGCGCACTGAACTCTCTCCGCCACATATTGACAAGACACGCCCCTTTATGCTAATATCAGACATGTGCACTGAACACTCTCCACCACATATTGACAAAACACGCCTCTTTATGCTAATGTCAGACATGTGCACTGAACACTCTCTCCACCGCATATTGACAAGACACGCCCCTTTCTGCTCATTGGCTACACGTTTGTTTTGTTTGTCGGCCCGACTCAGTTTTCTGAAGCCTTTTTCAAACAACGTGCACCCCACCTTTAATGTGAATCTGTGCACTGACCGTTCTGACCAATCAGGGTCCAGGATTTGACGGCGCCGATCTAAAAACCTTGTGTTTGTTCTCATCTGTGATGCAGATCATTGAGCCGGTGGTCACGACCATCGCCAACAACTTTGTCACAGACAGGAACTCAGGAGAGGTGATGACAGTGGGGTGAGTGACTCCGCCTCTGCTTTTACGCTTATTTGTGTCCTCTACACTAGATATTGACCTCTTATTTTTTATTTCAGTATTAATGCTATCAAGGAAATCGTAGCTCGTTGTCCTCTCTCCATGTCTGAAGACCTGCTCCAGGATCTCACCCTGTACAAATCTCACAAAGACAAGAGTACGTCTCTCCTCGACTCTCCTCTGTACACATCTCAACACACTCCTCGCTTTATTAGTGATGATGATGATGATGAAGCTTTCTGTGTCTGTGTTTCCTGTGTGATTTGTAGACGTGGTGATGTCTTCCAGAGGACTGATTCAGCTCTTCAGAGATCTCAATCCTAAGATGCTGCACAGGAAAGACCGGGTGAGGAAAGGAAACCACTTCAGTCCAAAATAATAATAAAAATAAATAAATAAATAATAAAAGGCTTTAAAGCGCCGCATGACTGCAGTAGGGAAACAAATGTTAATAAAAGGAATACATCATAATAATATCATTTAAAATAACTTTAGTATTCACTGTATATATTTTTATAGGTTTGTTGTTATTTAATTACAGAATGATTCTCTGACTTAATTATGGATGTCCTGACACTGACCTGATTATTGATTTGATCACTGACTTAATTACTGACTTGATGAATTATTCCTGTACTGACTGACGTACTACTCGATTATCAGACCTAATTGCAAGCTCCAATTTACTGACCGACTCAACAACAGTCGTACTACTTACTTACCATCTTAATTCCTGGCTCACTGACTGATGTACTGTTTACTATCTGACTGACAGACTGACAGACTGATGTACTGTTTACTGACTGACAGACTGATTTATTGTTTACTGACTGACTGACAGACTGATGTACTGTTTACTGACTGACAGACTGATTTATTGTTTACTGACTGACTGACAGACTGATGTACTGTTTACTGACTGACTGACAGACTGATGTACTGTTTACTGACTGACTGACAGACTGATTTATTGTTTACTGACTGACTGACAGACTGATGTACTGTTTACTGACTGACTGACTGACTTCCTGACTCACTGACAGACGTACTGTTTACTGACTGACTGACTGACAGACTGATGTACTGTTTACTGACTGACTGACAGACTGATGTACTGTTTACTGACTGACAGACTGATTTACTGTTTACTGACTGACAGATTGACAGACGTACTGTTTACTGACTGACAGACTGATTTACTGTTTACTGACTGACAAATTGACAGACGTACTGTTTACTGACTGACAGACTGATGTACTGTTTACTGACTGACTGACTGACTGACTTCCTGACTCACTGACAGACATACTGTTTACTGACTGACTGACTGACAGACTGATGTACTGTTTACTGACTGACTGACAGACTGATGTACTGTTTACTGACTGACTGACTGACTGATGTACTGTTTACTGACTGACTGACAGACTGATTTATTGTTTACTGACTGACTGACAGACTGATGTACTGTTTACTGACTGACTGACAGACTGATTTATTGTTTACTGACTGACTGACAGACTGATGTACTGTTTACTGACTGACTGACTGACTTCCTGACTCACTGACAGACGTACTGTTTACTGACTGACTGACTGACTGACAGACTGATGTACTGTTTACTGACTGACTGACAGACTGATGTACTGTTTACTGACTGACAGACTGATTTACTGTTTACTGACTGACAGATTGACAGACTGATGTACTGTTTACTGACTGACAGACTGATTTATTGTTTACTGACTGACAAATTGACAGACGTACTGTTTACTGACTGACAGACTGATGTACTGTTTACTGACTGACTGACTGACTGACTTCCTGACTCACTGACAGACATACTGTTTACTGACTGACTGACTGACAGACTGATGTACTGTTTACTGACTGACTGACAGACTGATGTACTGTTTACTGACTGACTGACAGACTGATTTATTGTTTACTGACTGACTGACAGACTGATGTACTGTTTACTGACTGACTGACTGACTTCCTGACTCACTGACAGACGTACTGTTTACTGACTGACTGACTGACAGACTGATGTACTGTTTACTGACTGACTGACAGACTGATGTACTGTTTACTGACTGACAGACTGATTTACTGTTTACTGACTGACAAATTGACAGACGTACTGTTTACTGACTGACAGACTGATGTACTGTTTACTGACTGACTGACTTCCTGACTCACTGACAGACATACTGTTTACTGACTGACTGACTGACAGACTGATGTACTGTTTACTGACTGACTGACAGACTGATGTACTGTTTACTGACTGACTGACTGACTGATGTACTGTTTACTGACTGACTGATGTACTGTTTACTGACTGACTGATGTACTGTTTACTGACTGACTTCCTGACTCACTGACAGATGTACTGTTTACTGACTTTAACTAAATCAATTACTGACATTAAATTACTGTTTATTTACTTTCTGACTTCATTACCGACTTCATTACTTTCTGACTTACAGACTGACTTACTGACTAACCTGTACATTGGCTAGAGGGAATTACTGACCCTAATCTTCACTCGCTTACTTCCTACCTTACATGCTTGACTTACTCTCTACCAAAGACGTGACACTACGTCCATTTAAACCTCGGTGTATCTGTAATATTCACCTAAATGTTGGGTGATTATACAAACGCTTCCTGTTTCTCCCACGTGTTCAGTCAGTATCTCGAGTGCTGATGGATTGTGATCATTTTTCCAGGGCAAACCCACCGAGTCCTCCACCGAAGCCCGGATCCATGACTACGGTGAGCTGGAGGCTAAAGACTACATACCAGGAGCTGAGGTTCTGGAGGTGGAGACTGAAAAGCCCAAAGAAGGAGGAGATGATGAAGGTAACAGCTTCTCTATCTCCTGAGCAAAAACACTTGATTTGTGTTAATATGGTCACTGTGTTTATATATATTTTTTACTTCTTTGTTTTCTAGATGGCTGGGAGAGTGTGAGCATGAGTGAGGAAGAGGATGATGATGGTGAATGGGTGAATGTGCACCACTCATCTGATGAAGATCAGGAAGAAGTGGTAAGGCTTGTTTGTTTAGCACCCTCTGGTGTGTGATGGGTGAATTGTAGTAGCAATGACGTGTGTGTGTGTGTGTGTGTGTGTGTGTGTGTGTGTGTGTGTGTGTGTGTCAGGCGGAGAAGCTGCAGAGCATCCCTGCAGAAGAGCGGCAGGCTAAAGCGGCAGCGGTGAGCACCAGTCGCATCCTTACGCAGGACGACTTCAAAAAGATTCGCCTCGCTCAGATGACCAAAGACATGAACGCAGCACCAGGTAAAGGACAGAAGAGAAAGAGCACGGACGGGGATGAGGAAACGGAGAGGTAGGACACGTCTTCAGGACTCATCCAGGCTTTGAGACACACGGATTGTGCTGCTTTAATTGTTGTTATGGATGAAAAATGAAATGCAGTGAGTGTGTGTTGTGTTTCAGAGGCGAACTGCTCACACTCAGAGACATCGAGCGTTTACACAAGAAACCCAAATCTAACAAAGAGACCAGACTGGCTACAGCCATGGTGAGGGATAATCACACACACACACACACACACACACACACACACACAGAGTCAGTAACAGTCAGACACTAATACACGGTCAGTGATTTAGTCTTAATAGCTGCACGGTCACACTTAAGACGTCACTCGGTCAGTTACTCAGGCAGCCATTGAGTCATTTATTCGATTAGACATTCACACGTTCCCTCAGTCCATCGATAAGTCTGTCTGTTATTCATTCATTCATTCATTCATTCATTCATTCATTCATTCATTCGCTCAGTGAGTCACTGCTTCATGGCTGTTCAGTCATTCAGTCAGTCACGCCATTGCTAAGTCTGTTGTAAAGTCAGTTATTTACTCAGTGAGTCAGTCAGTCATTTTCTCACTCACTCATTTGTTTACTCTGTCACGCAGTTATTTATTCAGTCATCCTGTTATTTATGCAGTCAGTCACTCGGTTTTTTATTTGCTGCTGTCAGTTGCTGTTCCTTAGTTACTCAGTCGTTTAGCTGCTGGCTCAGTCAGTCATTTTGTCAGTCAGTTCAACTCTAAATCTGGACTTCAGTTACTCAAACTGCAAAGTAATTCAGTCTGTAATTTATTCACTCACTTTGTTGCTGTCTATTAGTTGTTCAGTCATTTAGGATCTCTGTGTTAGTCACTGTCCGTTAGTCACTCAGTCAGTCCATCACCAAGTCAGTCACTCAGTCAGTCAATCCGAGTCAGTCCATCACCAAGTCAGTCGCTCAGTCACTCAATCAGAGAGTCAGTCAATCACCAAGTCAGTTGCTCAGTCAGTCAATCTGAGAGTCAGTCCATCACCAAGTCAGTCGCTCGGTCAGTCAATTACCAAGTCAATCGCTCAGTCAATCTGAGAGTCAGTCCATCACCAAGTCAGTCGCTCGGTCAGTCAATTACCAAGTCAATCGCTCAGTCAATCTGAGAGTCAGTCCATCACCAAGTCAGTCGCTCAGTCAATCTGAGTCAGTCCATCTCCAAGTCAGTCGCTCAGTCAATCTGAGTCAGTCTATCTCCAAGTCAGTCGCTCAGTCAGTCAATTGCCAAGTCAGTCGCTCAGTCAATCTGAGTCAGTCCATCACCAAGTCAGTCGCTCAGTCAGTCCGTCTCCAAGTCAGTCGCTCAGTCAGTCAATCTGAGTCAGTCCATCACCAAGTCAGTTGCTCAGTCAGTCAATTACCAAGTCAGTCGCTCAGTCAATCTGCGCACTCACTTCATTTCAAAGTCCCTAAAATGTTTAATAGTTTAACATCTGACATTGTTATTTATTCAGTCAGTCAGTATTCAGAGGTCCTTTGTTTCGTTTTTGTTTTTCTCCGTGTCAGGCCGGCCGGACCGACAGGAAGGACTTTGTGAAGAAGAAGAACAAGCTGAACCCGTACGCTAGCACCAGCAACAAGGAGAAGAGAAAGAAGAAGAACTTCATGATGATGAAGCAGAGCCGCGGCGTGCGGACCAAAGGCAAACGCTCCTTCAGAGAGAAACAGGTACGAGTGTAACGTGAACCCTGAAGTGTGAAATCTAGTGATTCTGTTTGTCAGGAAAACATTTATATCTCCATATTACATAAAAACGTCCTCGTAATATTTTAGTACGTTAAAGAGTCCAGAAGATACACGACACTTACTATCACCTGCTTATCTAATAATAAATAATATTATTAGATATTATTAGTGTACAGAATAGTGTACAGTTTGAGTCATTTTTATGTATTTTGTTTCCACAGATTGCTCTCAGAGACACACTTCTGAAGAAGAAGAAACACAAGTAATGCCTCGGGATCAGAATAATCTGTACAGATCATGGTCATGTTTGAACTGTAATAAATCCATTTTACATTTAAACAGCTCTCATTTCTCCTTATTGTCTCCTTTCAAATGTAAAAAAAACAAAAAATGTACTCATAAGTACACAAATAGATGTGATAATTATCGCCGGTCCTGAAGGATGTTCTGTAAAATATATAATAATAAAGAAGTGTATTAAGTGTATACTGATTGTCAAAGTATTTGGTATCTGTACAGAATTTCTTGGGAGATTTACATTGCATTTAATTTTCACAAACATTTTACAGAAATAGGATTAACATGTGATTAACATGTTGACAGATTAACACGTGCTCTATTGTAAGTGCTGGTGGCTGATTTTACAGACTTAATCATTGATACGGATGTCGTTGACTTGACATTCTGTTCTTAGAAAACAATAATTAACATTAACTACTAGGCATGTCCAGGTATTTGTCATATGGAAATGCTTTTGTACTGTTTTTTATGATAAAGTTATATAAAATAACTGCTCAGTGCTGCAAAACAAACAACTCTGCTAATGCTAACTTAATTCTATATAAACTATATAACAGCACTGGCCTATTAGTTACTAGCCTAAACTGGACTTAAGTAAAGTTGGCCTCATATTCACAGATTGGAGTTTCCAGAGTCAATAACTCCTGAGCTAAAAGCTCTTTTTACACAAATAACACCTCTTTTTTTAATAGTAGTAATGTAGAGAGGCAGCTACAACCCAATTTTCCTCAAAATCTGCTTTCCTCCGTGGTGGACAAAATACATCTAAGTCTGTATGTGCAGACGACTGAGAGACAGATTCCAAGGGACCGCATGCAAAGTGCAAAACCCGAAAAGTGAATACTAAAAAACAGTCAATAACATCACTGTAATACACTGTACTGTCACCAGCTCACACGTCACTGTAATACACTGTACTGTCACCAGCTCACACGTCACTGTAATACACTGTACTGTCACCAGCTCACACATCACTGTAATACACTGTACTGTCACCAGCTCACACACATCACTGTAATACACTGTACTGTCACCAGCTCACACACATCACTGTAATACACTGTACTGTCACCAGCTCACACATCACTGTAATACACTGTACTGTCACCAGCTCACACACATCACTGTAATACACTGTACTGTCACCAGCTCACACGTCACTGTAATACACTGTACTGTCACCAGCTCACACACATCACTGTAATACACTGTACTGTCACCAGCTCACACATCACTGTAATACACTGTACTGTCACCAGCTCACACACATCACTGTAATACACTGTACTGTCACCACTGATACTACAACACTTACTTGGCGGAAATGTCTTTTGTTAATTTTTGTTTACTCACTCTCACTCTCACTCATTTTCTACCGCTTATCCGAACTACCTCGGGTCACAGGCAGCCTGTGCCTATCTCAGTCATCGGGCATCAAGGCAGGATACACCCTGGACGGAGTGCCAACCCATCGCAGGGCACACACACACTCTCATTCACTCACGCAATCACACACTACGGACAATTTTTCCAGAGATGCCAATCAACCTACCATGCATGTCTTTGGACCGGGGGAGGAAACCGGAGTACCCGGAGGAAACCCCCGAGGCACGGGGAGAACATGCAAACTCCACACACACAAGGTGGAGGCGGGAATCGAACCCCCAACCCTGGAGGTGTGAGGCGAACGTGCTAACCACTAAGCCACCGTGCCCCCTTAATTTTTGTTTAAAAATTGTTTAATTTTTTATGATTTTTCATAATAAGAAAAATCAATAACACGACTATTATGGAAATTATATTCAATAACTTCACTGTAATACACTGTACTGTCACCAAACTCAGGTCACACATCACTGATGTCCTGATAGTTATACTACAACACTTATTTGGGAGAAATGACTTTTTTTGTATAATTTTTTATGATTTTTCATTAAAAAAAAAATCAATAACTTCACTGTAATACACTGTAACTATCAGGACATCAGTGATGTGTGAGCTGGTGACAGTACAGTGTATTACAGTGATGTGTGAGCTGGTGACAGTACAGTGTATTACAGTGATGTGTGTGAGCTGGTGACATTACAGTGTATTACAGTGATGTGTGTAAGCTGGTGACAGTACAGTGTATTACAGTGATGTGTGAGCTGGTGACAGTACAGTGTATTACAGTGATGTGTGTGAGCTGGTGACAGTACAGTGTATTACAGTGATGTGTGTGAGCTGGTGACAGTACAGTGTATTACAGTGATGTGTGAGCTGGTGACAGTACAGTGTATTACAGTGATGTGTGAGCTGGTGACAGTACAGTGTATTACAGTGATGTGTGTGAGCTGGTGACAGTACAGTGTATTACAGTGATGTGTGAGCTGGTGACAGTACAGTGTATTACAGTGATGTGTGTGAGCTGGTGACAGTACAGTGTATTACAGTGATGTGTGTGAGCTGGTGACAGTACAGTGTATTACAGTGATGTGTGTGAGCTGGTGACAGTACAGTGTATTACAGTGATGTGTGTGAGCTGGTGACAGTACAGTGTATTACAGTGATGTGTGTGAGCTGGTGACAGTACAGTGTATTACAGTGATGTGTGTGAGCTGGTGACAGTACAGTGTATTACAGTGATGTGTGTGAGCTGGTGACAGTACAGTGTATTACAGTGATGTGTGTGAGCTGGTGACAGTACAGTGTATTACAGTGATGTGTGAGCTGGTGACAGTACAGTGTATTACAGTGATGTGTGTGAGCTGGTGACAGTACAGTGTATTACAGTGATGTGTGTGAGCTGGTGACAGTACAGTGTATTACAGTGAGTTGTGTGAGCTGGTGACAGTACAGTGTATTACAGTGATGTGTGTGAGCTGGTGACAGTACAGTGTATTACAGTGATGTGTGTGAGCTGGTGACAGTACAGTGTATTACAGTGATGTGTGTGAGCTGGTGACAGTACAGTGTATTACAGTGATGTGTGTGAGCTGGTGACAGTACAGTGTATTACAGTGATGTGTGTGAGCTGGTGACAGTACAGTGTATTACAGTGATGTGTGTGAGCTGGTGACAGTACAGTGTATTACAGTGATGTGTGTGAGCTGGTGACAGTACAGTGTATTACAGTGATGTGTGTGAGCTGGTGACAGTACAGTGTATTACAGTGATGTGTGTGAGCTGGTGACAGTACAGTGTATTACAGTGATGTGTGTGAGCTGGTGACAGTACAGTGTATTACAGTGATGTGTGTGAGCTGGTGACAGTACAGTGTATTACAGTGATGTGTGTGAGCTGGTGACAGTACAGTGTATTACAGTGATGTGTGTGAGCTGGTGACAGTACAGTGTATTACAGTGATGTGTGTGAGCTGGTGACAGTACAGTGTATTACAGTGATGTGTGTGAGCTGGTGACAGTACAGTGTATTACAGTGATGTGTGTGAGCTGGTGACAGTACAGTGTATTACAGTGATGTGTGAGCTGGTGACAGTACAGTGTATTACAGTGATGTGTGAGCTGGTGACAGTACAGTGTATTACAGTGATGTGTGAGCTGGTGACAGTACAGTGTATTACAGTGATGTGTGTGAGCTGGTGACAGTACAGTGTATTACAGTGATGTGTGTGAGCTGGTGACAGTACAGTGTATTACAGTGATGTGTGAGCTGGTGACAGTACAGTGTATTACAGTGATGTGTGAGCTGGTGACAGTACAGTGTATTACAGTGACGTGTGAGAGCTGGTGACAGTACAGTGTATTACAGTGATGTGTGTGAGCTGGTGACAGTACAGTGTATTACAGTGATGTGTGAGCTGGTGACAGTGATCAGTGTATTAAGTGATGTGTGAAGCTGGTGACAGTACAGTGTATTACGTGACGTGTGAGCTGGTGACAGTACAGCGTATTACAGTGACGTGTTAGCTGGTGACAGTACAGTGTATTACAGGGATGTGTGTAGTGGTGACAATACAGTGTTTTACCGTGACTGTGTGAGTGGTGACAGTACTGTGTTATTACAGTAGAAAAGTTTGTGAGTGGTGGACATTACAGTGTATTACATGTGTACTGTACAGTACATAGTATACAGTATGTCACAGTACAACATGTATACATGTACTGATACAGCTACACAGTACAGTGTATACATAGTGACTGTCACCAGTAACAACTGTAATACATCTGTACTGTCACAGTACTACAACGTACTGTACGTACATGTAACTGTACTGTACTACACAGTCATACAGTCATGTGTACTGTGACATACGTTATTCGACTGTACTGTACAGTACCATGTATTACATGTATGTCACCAGTACATCATGTATACATGATGTAGCTACACAGTGTATTACATTGTGACTGTACAGTACAATCATGATTACTACGTACTGATACGAACTACACAATCAGTTGGCTGGAAGTACAACTGTAGTGTACTGTGACATCATACATATTTTACACATGTATACATATGTGTCGGGACAACAGGTATACATGTTTACGTACAACTATACATGAGACTGCAACAGTGACAAGTGTATAGACGTACTTATTACAATAAATCTACATTTATACATGAGTTACTTACATACTATTACATACTGTACTGTACAACGTGTATTACAATGTGACTGTGAAATGTACTATTTCTGTATAATTATCGTATGTTTACTGTACATCGTATCATGTGTTGCGTGACGTCTTATACTGATACTTACAGTCGTAACAGGAGTGTGTGAGCTGACATACGGATACATATGGTAGCGTACACAGTTTTACGTGATTTAGTTGACATACAGGATACATTTTTACTGTGACATACATTATTCAGGATGTTGTACTGTCAGCGTGTATTACAGTGATGGGATGTGAATACAGTAACAAGTCCAGAGGATACAGATTGACGGGAAGACATGTATTACATACGTGACTGTGAATAATGTATACATGATGTGTGAGGGGACAGTCAGGTATTACAGTGAGTGTAGCGACGTCATGTATTACTGTTGTTTTACAAAGTTATTACTGTGGTGTATTGACATACAGGTATAATGTGTTGATGTAATATGTATTACAGTATTGTGACGAAGACAGTATACATGATGTGCTGACAGTAGTGTATACATATTGTTTGGGACAAATGTATTCATTTTATGTATATTTTAAGTGATGTTTTTCATTAACAAAACATACAGTGTATTACAGTGATGTGTGTGAGCTGGTGACAGTACAGTGTATTACAGTGATGTGTGTGAGCTGGTGACAGTACAGTGTATTACAGTGATGTGTGTGAGCTGGTGACAGTACAGTGTATTACAGTGATGTGTGTGAGCTGGTGACAGTACAGTGTATTACAGTGATGTGTGAGCTGGTGACAGTACAGTGTATTACAGTGATGTGTGTGAGCTGGTGACAGTACAGTGTATTACAGTGATGTGTGTGAGCTGGTGACAGTACAGTGTATTACAGTGATGTGTGTGAGCTGGTGACAGTACAGTGTATTACAGTGATGTGTGTGTGAGCTGGTGACAGTACAGTGTATTACAGTGATGTGTGTGAGCTGGTGACAGTACAGTGTATTACAGTGATGTGTGTGAGCTGGTGACAGTACAGTGTATTACAGTGATGTGTGTGAGCTGGTGACAGTACAGTGTATTACAGTGATGTGTGAGCTGGTGACAGTACAGTGTATTACAGTGATGTGTGTGAGCTGGTGACAGTACAGTGTATTACAGTGATGTGTGTGAGCTGGTGACAGTACAGTGTATTACAGTGATGTGTGAGCTGGTGACAGTACAGTGTATTACAGTGATGTGTGTGAGCTGGTGACAGTACAGTGTATTACAGTGATGTGTGAGCTGGTGACAGTACAGTGTATTACAGTGACGTGTGAGCTGGTGACAGTACAGTGTATTACAGTGATGTGTGTGAGCTGGTGACAGTACAGTGTATTACAGTGATGTGTGTGAGCTGGTGACAGTACAGTGTATTACAGTGATGTGTGTGTGAGCTGGTGACAGTACAGTGTATTACAGTGATGTGTGTGAGCTGGTGACAGTACAGTGTATTACAGTGATGTGTGTGAGCTGGTGACAGTACAGTGTATTACAGTGATGTGTGTGAGCTGGTGACAGTACAGTGTATTACAGTGATGTGTGTGAGCTGGTGACAGTACAGTGTATTACAGTGATGTGTGAGCTGGTGACAGTACAGTGTATTACAGTGATGTGTGTGAGCTGGTGACAGTACAGTGTATTACAGTGACGTGTGAGCTGGTGACAGTACAGTGTATTACAGTGATGTGTGTGAGCTGGTGACAGTACAGTGTATTACAGTGATGTGTGAGCTGGTGACAGTACAGTGTATTACAGTGATGTGTGAGCTGGTGACAGTACAGTGTATTACAGTGATGTGTGAGCTGGTGACAGTACAGTGTATTACAGTGATGTGTGTGAGCTGGTGACAGTACAGTGTATTACAGTGATGTGTGAGCTGGTGACAGTACAGTGTATTACAGTGACGTGTGAGCTGGTGACAGTACAGTGTATTACAGTGATGTGTGTGAGCTGGTGACAGTACAGTGTATTACAGTGATGTGTGAGCTGGTGACAGTACAGTGTATCACAGTGATGTTTGTGAGCTGGTGACATTACAGTGTATTACAGTGACGTGTGTGAGCTGGTGACAGTACAGTGTATTACAGTGACGTGTGTGAGCTGGTGACAGTACAGTGTATTACAGTGACGTGTGTGAGCTGGTGACAGTACAGTGTATTACAGTGATGTTATTGACTGTTTTTTGTTTTCGCTTTTCGGGTTTTGCACTTTGCAGACGGTCCCTTGGAATCTGTCTCTCAGGTGTTAGAGACTTGTGTATTTTGTCCAACGCGGATTAAAGCTGTTATTGAGGAAAATTGGGTTGTAGCTGCGTCTCTACATTACTATGTTGAAAAAGAGGTGTTATTTGTGTAATAAAAGCGTTTAGCTCAGGAGTTATTGACTCGGGAAACTCCAATCTGTGAATAAACTGGACGGAGACACGGAGTGCCCTGTAAAGCCGCCTTCACACTGCACACGACAAACGGACACGACTGTCGGATTTCGCCCCCTAGTGACAGTCGCACGTAATGTGCAATATGATCGTGCAGATGGAAGGGAGAACGGCTGACTACACAGTTTATGGGAATAAATTGTGTATTTCCTTCACAATTGTCACAAAAAACTCACTACACTGTCAGTCTGGTCTCTCTGTGCGTGGCTTTGCGAGATCATGCGGTGCGATTTGTTTTTCTTTACTGCTGCACGAGTCTGCGTGAGAATATGGGGGTGTGGCGTGATAATATGTGGGTGTGGCGTGATAATATGGGGGTGTGGCGTGATAATATGGGGGTGTGGCGTGAGAATATGGGGATGGGGTGTGGCGTGAGAGCGTGAGAATCGGGTCAATTGCGTGAGAATGCGTGAGAGTTGGCAGCCATGTAACTTATCTATTGACTAATCACTGGCGGTTGTGTGGGTGTCGGCATCAGGTCACGTGAAAACGATGTCCTTGTCCGTGATTCGTTGACTAGTTTGTGACTATAAACGGATAAATTGTATGACGGTAGAGAACGTAAAGAGTAGGAGGAGCAAAAGATATAAGATGGTGCTGAAAATAATCCACTTTGTGTTTATCTTTGCAAAGTATCACTCAGGGAGTCAAATTCTATTTTTAGATGTAAGATTTTCCTCCATTTTATTAAGTCTTCATTGGTTCTTTGTCCATTTCAGACAGTGCTGTTGAGCGGATCGCTTGGTGTGCGATTGTGTTACCGTTATCCCTTTGTGTTACTGCGTTACTGTGTTACTGTTACCAGAAATTTGTAAAGAATTGGCCTTGTTCCCTGGATGGAATACAAGAAGATAGAGTTCATCAGCTTCCAGGGTGAATTCCCTTGACCACTCCCAGTTCCTCTGAATTCCACACTACCTATGAGGTATAAAAGGGAGTGTAGGAATTATAACTCTACCTCACTCTCACAC
>NC_083476.1:1702500-1730000 GCF_030014155.1 Tachysurus vachellii
CACCTCCACCTTGTGTGTGTGGAGTTTGCATGTTCTCCCCGTGCCTCGCGGGTTTCCTCTGGGTACTCCGGTTTCCTCCCCCGGTCCAAAGACATGCATGGTAGGTTGATTGGCATCTCTGGAAAATTGTCCGTAGTGTGTGATTGCGTGAGTGAATGAGAGTGTGTGTGTGTGCCCTGTGATGGGTTGACACTCCGTCCAGGGTGTATCCTGCCTTGATGCCCGATGACGCCTGAGATAGGCACAGGCTCCCCGTGACCCGAGGTAGTTCGGATAAGCGGTAGAAGCTGAGTGAGTGAGTGTGAGTGGTTTTCATTCCTCAATTTCATTCAAAATGTAGTTTTAAAATGTTATTTCCTTTTAAACTCAAAATACAAAGAAACGAGAGTGAGGAGAGCATCAGGAACATGTTAGGATTTCATGACCTCCAATTAAAAATATTCTTCTCATGACTAGTGATATTCTTTTCAAGCATTTCTGAATTTCTCAGTCATGATCCGTTGTTTTAGCCACAACACACATTATAATCAATGAAACGAGTAAAAAGACAGATCGGAGTCTAAACCAAAGCTCTAACCCTAACATCACATCATAATGACCTCTTTGTTTACCTCTAATATCAATCTTACAATGAGGAAGTTGCACTAGGTCGTTTCTAGATCTCATCCCATTGTATCTGATAAAGCTTTATCAGAGCCAGTATCAGAGCTGGTAAATAAATAATAACTACACAACTACTGCAAGAGAGAAAACAAGACAAGGTCTAACAAATGACTCAAACAATTCCACGATGTTGGAAAGCTCAGGCTGTCATAAAATAACAGAAGATAAAGAACATCGGTGTTTAAGAACGAGACGTAGGCTACACATGCACTAGTGTGTACTTGTTATGGAGGCGGAAATTAACACTGTAAAAGAACGGATGAAGTTTCTGCCTCACACAGAAATAATCACAATTACATATGTGCAATTTCACAATGACAAACAAGCAATTCAACACGTTCGTCCTTGAATTCACCGTTCACACGTGACTATTTGTGAATGACGTGCCATAAAAACAACACGTCTTACAAGTTTTGTTTTAATAATTACTGTGATTCATTATGTGAAAATAAATGAATCATATGTAAAAAAAAAAAAAAAGTGTGTGTGTGTATATATATATACAAATCTTCTAAAGAATCCTGTGTGAAAATGAAAGTGAAAAAGGAATCATCTAAAGAATCGAGTGAAAAGTGTCAAATGTGTGAAGAATCATATGTAACAGTAGATGAATCAAGTTGCGAGTTACATGTAAAAGTAAAGGAATCATTTGAAGAATTGCTGTGAAGATTGATGAATCGTCTTAAGAATCATGTGATCGTAAATAAATCATCTCATGAATAATGTGAAATATGATAATCATGTGAAGAATCGGAGGTATAAGTAAATGACACGTGTTGCGAATCACATTTGAACTAAAAGAATCCCATGTGGAAACGAAAGAATCTTTTAAAGCATAATGTGAAATATTTTAAACATGTGAGGAATTACATGTGAAAGTAAAGGAATGATGTGAACAACCACAAGTGAAATAAATGAATCATGTGAATTAAATCACGTGTGAAAATGAATCAGCTGTATGGAGAATCATGTGAAAATACTGTATATGGAAATTGGAAAGCAAATCGGGGCACGGTGGCTTAGTGGTTAGCACGTTCGGCTCATACCTCCAGGTTTGGGGGTTCGATTCCCGCCTCCACCTTGTGTGTGTATGGAGTTTGCATGTTCTCCCCCGTGCCTTGGGGGTTTCCTCTGGGTACTCCGGTTTCCTCCCCCGGTCCAAAGACATGCATGGTAGGTTGATTGGCATCTCTGGAAAATTGTCCGTAGTGTGTGATTGTGTGAGTGAATGAGTGTGTATGTGTGTGTGCCCTGTGATGGGTTGGCACTCCGTCCAGGGTGTATCCTGCCTTGATGCCCGATGACGCCTGAGATAGGCACAGGCTCCCCGTGACCCAAGGTAGTTCGGATAAGCGGTAGAAGATGAATGAATGAATGAATGAATGAATGAATTTTTTCTAAATGCTTTACATTTTATTATAAATAGTAAACAAAGTGCGAAATTGTGGTTCTAGGTGCAGGGCCATTGCCATGGAGACGGGAGCTCAGAACATGCAGATCTGTGGCACAGTCCTGCAGCTATTCTTCCGTCCACATCAACTGTCGCAAATCATCACACTTCCTATTATGTACAGCTGTTTCCAGCTGCTGACGGGCCTGCTGCTGATCATCAGTGAGTGGGGAAAAGAATGTATAATATTGTAATCTTCAGGATTTTGGTTTGGAAGACTTCTAGAACCTTCTTCTTCTTCTTCTTCTTAAAGAGGTATAATAAATGTTATGGAGACATAATGGTGTCTCTGACGTTAAGGAAAACGCTTAAGGATCAGTTTACTTTCTTGACATAAATCATTTCAGTTGTATTAAAATGGATGTAAAACTGATTAAGGACCAAAAAATATATATAAATATACGGTTTAAGAAATAATAATTTTTTTTTCCAGCTTATCAGATTTACAAGAGGACGGCGTGTAAGAACTATTTTATGACCTCGGAGGAACAAAACCAGCCCGAAGAACCTGGTCCTAAAGGAGAAATCAACACGGCGTTTGAGAATGACACTTTCTGTGAACCTCAGAGGAACACTGAAGAACATCATGTCACACGATTGTAAACGTCTCCTGTCTGCGTGACTCCTGGAGGCTTCTTGCACTGTATAGATTGATTTTTTTTCACTTGATAATCACTTGAATTTTGTGTTGAACTTGTTTGGATTTTTATTTTTAAAAAACTGCAGGTGAGGTTTTGTTTTATTGTGGTCTAAAATTCATATTTTCTGGCACGTATTAGCACCCTAGCTCATTTTCTTTCATGTGGTGGAGGATACAGCACACATCATCAGGTATTCTTCACTCGAAAGCAGAGGTGGGTAGAGTTGTAGAGTGGGTAAAATTGTACTCAAGTAAAAGTACTGTTACTTCAGAATAATATGACTCAAGTAAAAGTAAAAGTAGACATCCAAATAATTACTTGAATAAGAGTAAAAAAGTACTTGGTGAAAAAACTACTCAAGTACTGAGTAACTGTTGAGTAACGTCTGATTTATTTTTTAACACGACAACAATCAGACAGACAAAAATACAAAATAATCTTTAGGCAAATTATGGCATCCAATCAATAAAATAAATTAAAATTAATTAATTACAAAATAGCTTAAATTAAAATAATTCAGGTAAATTCAAGTACTTAATAAATAAAATAATAATAAATAAAAAATAAATATGCACAAGTAACACAAATTTACAAACCTTTATACTTTTTTACCAGGCAGAACTAGAACGAGGCAGCCCATAAATTCTCATAAACTGTGTGTGTGTCTCCAGTGACAGAACAACAGAAGGAAACACACACATTTCATACCAGGCAGGCTGAACAGAAAACTGTACACCAGAAGGAAGCGGTCGACGTAAAACGTGTGTGTGTGTGTGTGTGTGTGTGTGTGTGTGTGTGTGTGTGTGTGTGTGTGTGTGTGTGTGTGTGTGTGTGTGTGTGTGTGTGTGTGTGTGTGTGTGTGTGTGTGTGTGTGTGTGTGTGTGTGTGTGTGTGTGAAAACATGCAGAAACAAACTATTTCACCAAAAAATCACTCAGTGATGTCACTATTAAACTTCACCGTCTTCATTGCCGACGGTTGATTCTGACATGTTTGTGTTGCTAACTAATGCGTCCCGCCGCTGACATTGAGTAATTGAGTATGGTAACATGACGAGACTGCACGACTACGTTTGATTGGTGAAACAGTCACGTGGTGGAGCCTTAGCGGAAGTTTCACTATCTGTCAAAATAAAACATTAAAATTGATGCGTAGAATAACAAAGAGGTAAAAAGAAAAGTAACGAGCTCGTTGTAGCCTAATGTAGCGGAGTAAGAGTACAGTTTCTTCTTCACAAATCTACTCAAGTAAAAGTAAAAAGTATAGTGATTTAAAACTACTACTAGAAGTATAATTTTTTTCAAAAACTTACTCAAGTAAATGTAACGGAGTAAATGGAACTCGTTACTACCCACCTCTGCTCGAAAGGCATCATAAAGTGCACTTTATAGCGTATAGACTTCATTTCAGTTAAAAGGTTCGTTGAAATGAGCGACACTGATGCACCAGAAGAATTTATTCGTCGTATAGTTTTATAGAACTTTTCTTATTACTTGAATTGATTTAATACATTTATGGTTGTTGTTTTATTTTTTTATTAATGTTTTTTGTGATGAACTGTGATACAGGAAGATGAATCTGTGAAAGTAAGACTGATGTTAATGTTTCATCCACTGTTTGATATTAAAAGGAAATGTTTGTCTGGTGTGTAAATCGGTTTATAAGATAAATGAAGACAGATAAAGACTATATATGATTCACAGACACACAGAAAGGTCATTGAATTTCCTAATCAGATTTCCTGCTTTTAGAAAAGATCCAGTTTATTGCTCTAAACAGCAAAGATTACTCAGGAGAATGTTTTGGCTGAGTCGTTTAAATGAGTTAGTTCATTTGACGCGGCTCACCGAAAAGAGTTGACTATTTCAAACGACTCACTGACTTTTTTTTCTCGAAACCGGGCCTGTGATTGTTCTTCTTATGGCTATATGTGTTTAATTACTTTTTTCTCTACCTTTTAATGAATAAAATAACATAATTTTTTTTTTGAGAGGAAGAATGGACCATATATGTGATTTGGCCTCAAACGATTCATAATACAGGTTTATTCACAGAAGAAATCATGTGTGAAAATAAATTAAAATTACAATTAAATTATGTCAAAATAAATAAATCGTGTGTAAAAAAAAAAAATCAAACAAACTCACGTGTATATATATATATATATATATATATATATATATATATATATATATATATATATATATATATATATATGATATTATATAATATGTACACAAGTTAATCATCTGTAAAAAAAAATAAACTCACGTGTGTGTGTGTGTGTGTATATTATATAGTATGTACACAAGTTAAAAATCAGTCATTTGGGGAAAACCCAAAAATAAATCAAGTTTAAATATAGCTGCAAGCAGCGATACCGGGGTCAAAACAATCAGATGCGCTCAGAACATGTCGCTGATGAACCATACCAAGTTTCGTAGCGATATGGCATTGCATTCGTAAAATACTGAACTTAAAGTGAAAATTCAAAATGGCCGACACAAAATGTCCGTCCGAAAACCGTTTAGTATCTGTAATGTATGTACTATATAACGCGAGTCATAGTTTTGTGATAAGCCTGCCCCCTAGTGGTGATCTATATAATGATGTATTATTTTGCATTCAGTTCCGGTTCAGTAAATAGGAAATAACTGAGTTGCACCGCAAGCGATGGTGTCGTGTTATTATTTATCTGACTGCAGACACAACAGAATTGGCGACGAGTTTTCGGACCGACAAACACGGATGCAACAAAAAGACCTGAATGGTCTGGAAACGGAAAGGAATATTCATGATAAGAGCGCGTGAGTTACATTGAACAGAAAGAGAAGCCAATTAATGTCTCATGTGAAACTGCAAACCAGCGAAAATGTCAATGATTGGAACTATCACCGCATTTGATAGTAATGCTGAGGATTGGGGAACTTATGTGGAAAGGGTGGAGCTATACTGTGAGGCCAATGACATTGAGAATGATAAGAAAGTGGCTGTTTTGCTGAGCGTGATGGGAGCGAAAACTTATGGACTACTTCGTAGTCTGTTAACCCCTGAAAGGCCAGCGGATAAATCGTTCCAGCAAGTAGTGGACATTTTAAATGAACATTTGAGCCCCAAACCTTTACTAATTGCGGAAAGATTCAGATTCCACAAGCGGAACCAAGCTAAAGGAGAAAGTGTTTCCGAATACATAGCTGAGTTACGCCGATTGTCAGAGCATTGTCAGTTCGGAGCTGGGCTGGCAGATGCATTAAGAGACAGACTTGTTTGTGGTATGCATAATGAAAGTACACAAAAAAGACTGCTGACAGAAAAAGATTTGACGCTCGATCGTGCATTGAACATTGCAATATCCATGGAGACTGCAGCAAAAGATGCATTAGAATTGCAACAAAAATCAATAGAATGTGCAACAAATAAACTGGCACTGAAATCGGAAAGAAAACAAAAATGCTATCGCTGTGGAAAAATGTCTCATGATGCAAATGACTGCTGGTTCAAGGATAAAGAGTGTAGAAGATGCCATAAAAAGGGGCACATCGAGAGAGCATGCAAAATGGATAAACAGAAGGTACAGAAAGACAGAATGTACAAAGTGAAACGTAAATCTGCCACTGTACATCAAGTAACTGAAAATGAAGCGAACACAAGTTCAGATACTGATGATCTCTCATGCCTGGAACTGTACAGTATTAAAGAGACAGATCGAAGAGTTATTTGGCTTACGCCAGAAGTATCAGGTGTTAAACTCAAGATGGAGTTAGACACTGGATCTGCCTTATCGGTCATCTCAGCAGCTGATTACAAACGACTGTTTTCAAAAATACCACTGCAACAGACATCAGTGATATTAAAGACTTATACTGGTGAAAAAGTGTCTCCAAAAGGAAAATTACCAGTAACTGTGAATTACAAAGAAAATCAGCAACAGCTCAACCTGTATGTACTGGAAAATGGAGGGCCTGCATTGTTCGGACGTGAATGGCTGAGGAAAATACCTCTGGACTGGCACGCAATAAAAAACTTGGATATGTCCCAGCAAATTACAAACAAAGAGACACAAATTACTTTAACGCAAATTGTACAAAATGCAGAAGCTGTGTTTCGGAAAGGGATAGGAACACTTAAAGGAATAAAAGGGACTCTGGAGTTAAAAGAAGACACTTCTCCAAAATTCTTTAAAGCCCGCCCAGTCCCATATGCAATTCGTCCCAAGGTGGAGGCAGAGCTGGATCATTTGGAAAGAACAGGAATCCTGACTAAAATTGAACGGAGTGAATGGGCAACGCCCATAGTTCCTGTGATCAAAAAGGGTAAGACAGGGGATGTGCGTATTTGTGGGGACTTTAAAGTGACCGTTAATCCAGCTCTTCATGTAGTACAGTATCCCCTGCCACGCATTGAAGATATTTTCGCATCCTTGTCCAGGGGAGAACACTTCTCAAAAATTGACCTGGCCAAAGCATACCTCCAGATGGAGATGGATGAGCAATCCAAGAAATTCTTGACCATCAACACACATAAAGGGCTCTATCAGTACAACCGTCTTGTTTTTGGAATTGCATCAGCCCCTGCCTTGTGGCAGAGAGCGATGGACCAGGTGCTGCAGGGTATTCCAGGAACGCAGTGTTACCTGGACGATATCATTGTAACAGGGAAGGACGATGCAGATCACCTCCAAAACTTACAACGTGTGCTGACTCGACTGTGTGAGTATGGACTAAGAGCTAACAAAGAGAAATGTGAGTTCTTCAAGTCTCGGATTTCTTATTGTGGTCATGTGATAGACAAAGATGGTCTACACAAGTCACAGGACAAAATCGAAGCTGTGTTAAATGCACCACACCCACAGAATGTGTCTCAACTCCGATCATATCTCGGACTTGTGAACTATTATCACAAATTTCTTCCAAACCTCTCGACCGTGCTACACCCATTGAATGCACTGTTGCAAACAAGAACACAGTGGAAATGGTCAGACAGTTGCGAACAAGCTTTTCAGAAGACCAAGATGCTCATAACTTCTGATATAGTGCTGACACATTTCAATCCATCCATACCCATCAGGCTGGCATGTGATGCATCGCCGTATGGAATTGGCGCTGTGCTGTCACACAAGTTTCCAGAAGGCACAGAAAAACCGATAGCCTTTGCATCGAGATCACTAACGGCAGCAGAACGTAACTACGCACAAATAGACAGAGAAGCACTTAGCCTTGTGTGGGGTGTAAAAAAGTTCCACCATTACCTGTATGGTCAAAGATTCACCCTGATCACGGACCATCAGCCCTTGGTCTCGATCTTTAATGTGCGGAGGGGTGTCTCAGCGATGGCCTCAGCTAGGCTGCAGCGTTGGTCACTCTTCTTGGGTGCTCACCAATATGATATTGAGTACAAAGGCACCAAACTACATGGTAACGCGGATGGCTTGTCACGTCTGCCTCTGAAGTCAACAGACGAGTCACATAGTGTGGATCCAGCTGACGTGTTTCACACCACAATTGTGAGTCAGTTACCTGTAACAAATGCCACTATTCAGAAAGAAACCCGTAATGACCCCACATTGTCCAAAGTCTATGACATCACAGTTCTCGGGTGGCCAGCACACGGCAACTCACTGTATCCAGCATTCTCAGCGAGAAGAGAACAGCTTTCTGTGTGTCAAGGAACGCTGATGTGTGGATTAAGAGTTGTCGTTCCCTCCAAATTGCGTAGTAAGATGTTGGACACGTTACATGAAGGGCATTTGGGCACAGTAAAAATGAAGAATCTTGCACGTAGTTATATGTGGTGGCCGGGAATCGACAAGCAGATTGAGGATCTGGCAAAGGCTTGTCCTGGATGTCAACGGACCCAGAACTCTCCACCATTAGCTCCTTTGCATCCCTGGGAATGGCCGTCAACACCATGGCAACGAGTGCACGTTGACTTTGCTGGACCATTTAGGGACTCCATGTTCTTGATCGCCGTGGACGCACATTCTAAATGGCCTGAAGTTGTTCCGATGAAGACAACCACATCTGAAAACACTGTTTCGGTATTGAGAACAATATTCTCCAGGAATGGGTTGCCAGAGCAGATATGCACAGATAATGGACGACAGTTCGTCTCAGACGAGTTTCGGAAATTCATGAAGCTGAATGGAGTCAAACACATCACTTCTGCGCCATACCATCCTGCCACTAATGGCTTGGCGGAAAGGTTTGTGCAGACTTTCAAGAAAGCAATAAAAGCAATGGACAATGACAGCATTTCGCTACAACACAAAATAGACAACTTTCTTTTCATGTACAGGAATGCAGCACACGCCACGACAGGCCAAACACCAGCGATGATGTTCCTTAAAAGAAACTTAAGATCTCGCTTGGATCTCATCAGACCAAATGTTCGACGTGACGTGGAAAATAAACAATTTGAGCAGATAAAGGACAGACCTACAAGAAATTTCCGAGTTGGACAAGAGGTCTTAGCACGCGACTACAGACTGGAAAAGTGGCAACCAGGTACTATCACCACCAGAACGGGACCCTTGACGTACACAGTGAAGGTTGGAGAAAATACTTGGAGACGCCATGTAGATCAGTTGGTGGATCGCCAGACAAAATCCTCACCTTTACCTGCCCCTGATTCGCATGCCAAGGACAACAATGCTGTCGACACTGTCCCTCCTACATCAGTTAACGTGAATGAATCTGAGTCGCATGAAGATGAACCAGATGTCACAATGCCGGTTGCAATTGCACCTGCACCTGAATCTCACCTAGGCTTACAGAGACGTTATCCTGAGAGATGTAGAAAACCTCCTCAAAGGCTTGATTTGTAGCTATGTTAAATTAGAAACATTTTGTTAGAGTACCTGTTGATGTAATGCAGTACGTTTTGGTTTTGTGTTTCATGTTTCTCAGTATAATTAATCTAGTGGGGGAGGAAAGTGTAATGTATGTACTATATAACGCGAGTCATAGTTTTGTGATAAGCCTGCCCCCTAGTGGTGATCTATATAATGATGTATTATTTTGCATTCAGTTCCGGTTCAGTAAATAGGAAATAACTGAGTTGCACCGCAAGCGATGGTGTCGTGTTATTATTTATCTGACTGCAGACACAACAGTATCGTTTGACTCAGCATGCCTCAAGGACTCTAACAACACCTCCTTCATGATTTTAGACTCAAGTGTGCAGTAGTTATAAGCGAAAATAGCTGTTTTTAAAATCTCGTGGCCACTAGGTGTGTCAACACACTTGGCCAATAAATCTGATTCTGATTAAATGTCCAAGATATGCAAGAATTTTGTCTCTAGGCCGACACCACAGCTGAACATTCATCTTCTGGTTTTTCTTCTGAAAATTGAAAACAGTCAATTTTCACATGTTCTTGTTTAAACTAAACAATCACATTTCATCATTTTTCATCGGATGTACCCAAAAAACAAAATACAACATCACAAACTGCTGGAACCAAATTCCTTGTGTGTGTCAACACACTTGGCCAATGAATCTGATTCTGATTCTGATTAAATGCCCAAAATATGCAAGAATTTTGTCTCTAGGCCTTTACGAGTCAGCAGTTATGAACATGAACATAATTGGATTTTTGGACTGTTGGTGGCGCTAGAGGTTTTGAGCTAGACACACAAAGTTGCTATAGTAACTTCTAAGACTGGCCTCTACATGTGTGCCAAATTACACAACTTTCCTACGTACGGTTCTATGGGCTAATTATTTTGGGGGTAAATGAGTAAATAACGTGTAAACGTCACTTGTAACGGTTGAACTCCATTTCCCAGAGTTCTTTGCGGTCCAGCGTCTGACAACAAATCGCCTGGTCGTCAAATCCGAGAGCGCAGAGTACGTTTGACTCGGAATAATAAGGTAAAGTACTGAAATGTGCAGTGTTTATATAATCTACTGTATTTACATGGTTTATATTAATCTATTAATAATCTCCATGTTGTTATAAAGGTTTCCGTTTCCGGGTTTTGTAGGACGAGCGGGTTAACGTCTGGTGCCTCAGTGTGTGTAGCGTTAGTGAGCATGAATGCTAATGCTAACGCTACCGCTAATGCTAACGCTAATGCTGACTGGATAAACGAAGTTAATTCATTTAAACGGTCATAAGTTTGTTTTAGAGCGTTTTATTTGACTAAAGGCTCGTTTTTAGAGTCCGTAATTAGCGACTGTGTTATTTATTTTACACTAAATGTTGAGCTACACTGAGAAATAAACACTATATAATAAATATAGATTATTTATTTATTCACCATAACATCGCTAACATTGTGACAAACATCGGTATTTATCACATAAGCCGTAAACTGGTCATAACACTGTCGTATCCTAATAAATATATCATATTAACAATTAAATTATGACCCTAAATTAATTTTATTACGTCATGTTAAAGAAAATACACCTTTATGTTCTGTCTTTACATTAATAACACGTTAGAGCTAAAAAGCTTCGTGTTCATTAATTAAACGGATGTGTAAAATTCTCCGTTCTGATTGGTCGAGAGTCTTGTTCGATCGTTCGCTCCATTTAAGTTGTCGTTTCTATAGTAACGGCTAAATCAACGGGATTAAACATAAAACCCGTGGAGTCGTTGATATGGTTGTGTAAGTATTAATGTGTTCATTATTAAACACGTATCTGGAGTCTCCGTTGTGAATATTTTATTTATAACGTAGCTATAAATGGACAAAAAGTCAGTTTAGCTAGTAAAATGTATTTACTGTGGTGTAAGTGAGAAAAACTCACAAAAGTTTCCACCTGTGTGAAAGAGGTGTGCTGTGATAAGAGAATAATCAACATTCGGAGTGGTGACTTTTTCGTTCCTGCTTGAGTCTGACTCCTAACCCTAAGGTTGTGGGTTCGAGTCTCGGACCGGCCACGACTGAGGTGCCCTTGAGCAAGGACCCCCCCCAACTGCTCCCCGGGCACTGCAGCATAAATGGCTACCCAATGCTCCGGGTGTGTGTTCATGGTGTGTGTGTGTGTTCACTGCTGTGTGTGTGCACTTTGGATTAAATGCAGAGAACGAATTCTGAGTATGGGTCACTGTACTTAGCCGTATGTCACGTCACTGTCACTATGGGGATTGTTTTATTTCCTAATTATCATACGGTTGTTTTTAAAGCTGGTTCTTTAACATAATCCAGTGAGCTCCATGTTTATTTCAGGAAGTCATCGCTGTGCTCTCCTGTTACCGGCAGCATGAAGATGGAACACGAGGGATGAGGACGAGTGCAGCAGCGAGCGAGCGAGAGAGCGCTCTCTGTGGCTGGCTGAGGCTTGGCGAGAAAAACAAAAGGCCTTTGATGGGTCTCGCACTGGAAATCAGCGCCGGCCCTCACACACGCCGCTAAGCGAATGTTGATGAGGTGAGTGCGTTACAGAGGATCCATTCAGACCGCACCAGAGCTAAAGCTTGATCGGTTCTGCGTGGGCATCGAGAGAACTTCCCTCTGCTGATGTGGGCCAGTAACTAGGCCATGATAGGAATCTCGGTCAGATGAAGACAATACGAGAAAACACAGGCTTTATTGTTTAGATTAATCCGAATGTATTACAGAATATCACACACACACACACACACACACACACACACACACACAGAAAAGAAGGAGGGAAATGGCTGCTCTGTCGGGTTAAGAATCAAAGCTGATTGAGGACTTTAAGGTTTGACTTTGATCATTTTACTGAAAGCTTTTGGTGTGTGTTCTGTTGGTGATAATTAATTGGGACGTATTAATTATTTAATTTAATTTATTTAAGGGTTAACCTTTAAAAACCGAGTGCTGAAAATAAAGAAAGTATTCTGTGAAAATGTTTGTTTTACAAAAAAATCATTCCATTAGATTTTTAGTCGTTATTAAAAAGCTTAGGTGAGTTATGATAACAGATTGCTCTAAATAATCGCGGATTCACCTCAGCATGCCTAGCTTCTTTTGTATAGAAAGCTCCTGGGGTGCCATTACTTTAGCAGGCGTGCAGATCCTCGCGTGTGTATCTGAGCATGCGTATCCTGTTGCCTCTCTTGCTTGATTTGCATTTTACCTCAGACTTCCCTTCTGTCACTCTGTAGGTGTGTGTGTGTGTGTGTGAGTGACCATGGCACCGGGTGACACCGTGACAGAGAATGTAAAGCAGCACAAGCTCAGGACAAAGTGTGTGTCACGGTCTCCTGAGGCAGAGTGCGCCACAGACGGCTCATTTGTTTTCGAGGCTAATGAAGCCTGGAAGGACTTTCACAACTCGCTGAGACAGTTCTACGAGAACGGAGAACTCTGTGACGTCACGCTAAAGGTACCGGCTTCGTTTTAGAAAGGCTGATATTCTCCATACTCATGTTACGATGCTGATCGTATGTAAAGTGCATCCCTGTCACAGCTCATTAGCATATAGTGACGCCCACAAAACTCCATAAAAGGTCAGACCGAGAGCTGTGAGAACTGGAAAGGTGGAAAAGTAGAAGTGGAAGATAATTTGACTCCCTTCTAAGCCACTATATAAATATTTAAATAATATTTAATAATAAATGAGCACTAAGTCTAGTCTACAAATAAACTGAGTCAATATTTTTTATAATCTTTAGTTAACGGCAATAACATGAAGTGATGGTGTTATTAAAATATGTTGTTGATCATAGCTTTGTGCTTCCTGTGTCTGTCCCTGAAGGTTGGCACTAAGCTGATCCCCTGCCACAAGCTGGTGCTGGCCTGCGTGGTGCCGTATTTCCGTGCCATGTTTTTGTCGGACATGGCCGAGGCCAAGCAGGAGCTGATCGAGATCCGCGACTTTGACGGCGACGCTATCCAGGATCTGGTGCGCTTCGCCTACTCGTCACGTCTGACTCTGACCGTAGAGAACGTCCAGCCGCTGCTCTACGCCGCCTGCATCCTGCAGGTGGAGCTGGTGGCACGGGCCTGCTGCGAGTACATGAAGGCCCACTTCCACCCATCCAACTGCCTCGCCGTGCGCACCTTCGCCGAGAGCCACCATCGCGTGGACCTGATGGACATGGCCGACCGCTACGCCTGCGAGAACTTCGGCCAAGTGCTGGAGAGTGACGATTTCACACGTGTCTCACCGCAGCACCTTAAGACGCTGCTCAGCTCCAGCGACCTCAACATCCAGTCCGAGACACAGGTGTACGAAGCGGCTGTCAAGTGGCTCAAAGCCAATCCACAGCACCATGAGCTCTGGCTTCACCAGATCATGTCTCAGGTACCATCTTTAATACAGCCAAGGCTGAGTAAAAAGGGAAAAAACCTGGATTTCTTAATACCGGCTGGTCAGAAGGTGTTGATTAGTCGTCTATAACAACATTTATGAGAGTAATGGAGCCAAATATCACAGATTTCTATTTAAAGGTTAGCGTTTCTATGGAAACAGACCTCCCCATCACTAATTAAAGATGGTTGGCGGTATCTCCTTTTTTACAGCGCGTTCGATGTTTTTACCGCAGGTACGTCTTCCTCTGCTCCCTGTGGACTTCCTCACAGGCACCGTGGCTAAAGAGGAGATGATCAAGTCTGACCTGAGCTGCCGAGACCTGCTGGACGAGGCCAGGAACTACCACCTGCACCTGAGCAACAAGAACGTGCCTAACTTTGAGTACTCGATCCGCACCACACCACGCAAACACACAGCAGGTCAGAACAAGCACGCACGTCAGAGGAAAAACGTAGACTTCTGCAGCATCTGAGCTCACGGTCTAACAACTGTTGTGCACATTTGACCTCGTGCAGGCGTACTGTTCTGCGTGGGGGGACGTGGAGGGTCCGGGGATCCGTTTCGGAGCATCGAGTGCTACTCCATCAGCAAGAACAGCTGGTTCTTCGGCCCTGAGATGAACAGCAGGCGCAGACACGTGGGAGTCATCTCTGTAGAAGGTGAGACAGGAAGATAGACAGACAGAGGGAAGGAGAGGTACACGGTGAAATGAACGAGAGACAGAAGAGAGCTGTCTGAGGGAGAGAGAGACATTAAAACAGAAAGAGCGAGAGACATGGGGACTGTTAAGAAAGTGACATACAGGCAGAAAGAGAGTGAGCAGTGAGACACAGAAAAATAGAGAGAGAGACAGAGTGAAGGACATATAAAGTGAGAGAGAGAGAGAAAGAGAGAGAGAGAGAAGGGAAAAGGTAATAAAGTAACAGTTAAGAAGAAAGAGAAAGCAGAACACGGAAGACACAAAGGGTGACCGAGCAAAAAATGGTAGCAGACAGAGAGAGAGAGAGAGAGAGACGGGGACAAGGAGACAGATTGAGACAGATTGCGAGACAAGAGCTGGACACAGAAGGGTATAGAAAAGCAGAGAGACTGAAGTGAATAATTAGTATTGAAGAACAGGAATAAATGAAAGCGGATGATTGAAAAACGGGGTGTGTCCATAGGAAAGGTGTACGCAGTGGGCGGCCATGATGGCAGCGAGCATCTGGGGAACATGGAGATGTTTGACCCACTCACCAATAAGTGGATGATGAAGGCCTCCATGAACACAAAAAGGTATCAGACACTCTTCAAGACGTTTCTCTCCTGTCCAAGGCTGGATTTCGGTTGTACTAGCGTGTGTGTGTGTGTGTGTGTGTGTGTGTGTGTGTGTGTGTGTGTGTGTGTGTGTAGGAGGGGCATTGCGCTGGCTACCCTTGGAGGTCCGATCTACGCTATAGGAGGTCTGGATGATAACTCGTGCTTTAGTGACGTGGAGCGTTACGATATCGAGGTGGACCGCTGGAGCGCGGTCTCTCCCATGAACACCCCTCGAGGAGGAGTGGGCTCTGTCGCTTTAGGGGTGAGAGCAAAGCATCATCATCATCATCATCATTAATTCTATGTTGATTTGAAACTGTAAGCGTTTTTAAAACTCGTTTGTCCTCACCATCAGAGCTACGTCTATGCCGTAGGAGGGAACGACGGCGTGGCTTCGCTGTCGAGCGTCGAACGCTTCGACCCGCACCTCAACAAATGGAGCGACGTGCGCGAGATGGGGCAGAGACGCGCAGGAAACGGCGTGAGCGAACTGAACGGCTGTCTTTACGTCGTAGGTACGGAGAAAGAGCGAATCAACGCGACTGACACGAGCGTTGACCTCTTTACTGTCTGTCATGTTATGACTGCTTTATAACACCAGCCAGGTTTAAATCAGCTGACCTTTGATAAGCAAATTACATTCAAAAAACGAGAGAGAGAGAGAAAAGTATAAAGGTGAAAAGTGCAAATTTGTGAATAAGTGACTGATGCGTAGGATTAACACATGACTCGCATGTTGAACTTCAGCTCCACTGAGTAATATAACAGTGTGTGTGGATTTGGTATATGGTGTGTTTGGGGAAACCTGACATTTCTAGCTAAAGTTAACACTGTGGTCAGCTGATAGTGTTGAATGTGGAAGCGAAACATTCTGTTTGTGGGAAAAAAGATCTGTTCATTTGTGTGTGTGTGTGTGTGTGTGTGTGGGTGGGTGTGTGAAAGTGATAAAGCACAGAAAATGAATGCAGTGTTTAAAACGTCAGCACTACTGATACACCCATACAAGCGCACACACACACACACACAGCCATGGATGGGGAGGAAGGGGGCCAATACTTTGCAGCACGACTGATGAGCTACAGCCCATAATTGTACTTGATGGTTCCTGTATCTCTTTGTGTGTGTTCAGGTGGGTTTGATGATAACTCTCCTCTGAGTTCAGTGGAGCGCTTCGATCCCAGGACGAATTGCTGGGAGTACGTCGCAGAGCTCACTACACCCAGGGGCGGAGTCGGTGTTGCCACGGTGATGGGGCGGGTCTTTGCCGTGGGCGGGCACAACGGAAACATCTACCTGAACACGGTGGAGGCGTTTGAGCCACGCATGAACAGGTGAGAAGTAAAATGTTAAAGCAGCGTTACAACTTCAGCAACCGCTCTCGAATGTCTTCTGTAAGCATCCGTCCATCCGTCTGTCCGTTCGTTCGTCCGTCTGTCCGGTCTATATATATACAATCCTTTCTGTCCTAACTTTTATCTGTATCAGCTGTCTGTACAATCTGATCAATTCATCCATCATGTATCTGTGTATTCATCCATCTATCTATATGCCTGTTTGTCTGACGGCCTTTCTGTCTGTTTGTCTGCATCACCTGTCTGCTTCCAGTCTGTCATTACTATCTTCCTGTCTGTCTCTCTGTCTGTCTGTCTCTCTGTCTGTCTCTCTGTCTGTCTGTCTCTCTGTCTGTCTCCCTGTCTGTCTGTCTATTGTCTACTTGTTTGCCTAATTTCCTCTCTGTCAGTAAGCTTTCCTGTATGCCTGAATTCTTGTATTTTGGGATACTCATTTGGTGTGTGTGTGTGTGTGTGTGTGTGTGTGTGTAGGTGGGAGTTGGTGGGCTCTGTGTCTCACTGCAGGGCCGGAGCGGGCGTAGCAGTCTGCGCCACACACATCAGTCAGATTCGAGACGTGGGTCAGGGTTCAAGCAACGTGGTCGACTGCATGTAGTGTCACTGTTAGAATACAGACACACACACACACACACACACAAGACCATACACAGTCCATATACAGCACTACAACATTTTTAGAATGTATACACATATTACAAACTAAATACTACACACACACACACACACAAATGTTGTATCAACACTTATACACACCGTACACAGTTAAAACACACACTCCATCGCAGCAGGTCCTCCACATTTCCTCCAGACTTTTATTGTATCTCTGTCTGAACTCTTCCTCGTGTCCGTTCTCTCACGTCCGGTTTAAAGACTAGGAAGCTTTGATATTACTCGCACTACACAGTCTAGATTTACATCTTATTTCATAGAGGAATCGCAGATTTGTGAGAACTGTGCCGTCATGTCACGCTGCCTGTGGTTATTAAGTTAACTCACTTTAATAAGACGATCTAATCAGCGGTGATCTTTGTGGAAAACGCTACTTCATTTTAACTACATGTTAAACTAAAGCAAAGCCAAGTCGACACGCCGGAGCTCGTCATCCGACGACGCCGACAGCCGGGCGGCCGACTCGCTCGCTTCCGCAGAGGACCTACAGGGGGAGCTGTTTTAATGTACTCTGTTTTTGTACAAGGAATTTGACTCCATATCCGTGCATCGCTGTTACCGTGCACTATGTTTATAGACTAGAAACATTATATTTTTGTCTGAAAAACAAACCGACACGAAATACGTTTCAAACAAAAAAAAAGTGTCGTTTCTGCTTTTCACGCGCAAATCGTGTTTGTAGGTTTTTTTTTATCGCTCTATCTATAAAGTTTTAATTCTGTGGTTTTTTGGAATGAATTTCTATCTATTTATACGTACGCTAATTATTATCTTGCTTTTCAGCTCATGTATCGAATCACGCTGTTACATCGAAGAGATTTTCTTGTATCTTTATCTGTATATTTCTATTTATTGTTAAGTATTTAAAGCACAGAGAATCACACGAGGCCATTTACAAGCTGCCACGAAGCGCGACGAACGCTCGACTCGTGCAGTTCTGGTTTGCAGCAGCAGGGTTTTATTTTGTATCTAAATTAAAGAAATCATGACTGATGTATAAATAGTGTCTAAAACTTCCCAGTCCGGTTCCTGAAGCTCCCTCGGATTTTTCTGTCCTGTTGAGAAAAAAACTTGAAAGACGGAGTTTGATGAATTTATGCAGTTTTTCCCCTCAAATTTAGAACGATTATAAATTCAGGGATTAGGATAGAAAACACTGGGACTGGGAACCATGACTGACTTTATTCAGTGTGCGAAAATGTCTCTATCAAACAAGCAACTGTTTTAAAACGAGAGCTACTCTACTGTACTTATGTCAGTTTGTATTATTCAAATAAAACTATAAGAAATGAACGAAATAAAATCCTTGTGTGATGGCTAATTTTAGAAATTCTTCCTGATCTTTATACGTTCACCTCGCAGTGCTCTCGCCGACGTTTCATACTTGTTGGACAAAATCAGTTGGAGAAGACGCAGAAAACAAATTCTCAATCACATTCACTATGGCTGATTTCCTGTTACATCAAAAAGAATTGGCACCTTGATGACTTTGTAACAAACTGAAAGCCCCCTTAATTGCTGCTTGTACCTATAGTGCCTGGCCCCCTTAATTGCTGCTTGTACCTATATGCCTGGCCCCCTTAATTGCTGCTTGTACCTATATGCCTGGCCCCCTTAATTGCTGCTTGTACCTATATGCTTGGCCCCTGTAGTGCCTGGCCCCCTTAATTGCTGCTTGTACCTATATGCCTGGCCCCCTTAATTGCTGCTTGTAACTATATGCCTGGCCCCCTTAATTGCTGCTTGTACCTATATGCCTGGCCCCTGTAGTGCCTGGCCCCCTTAATTGCTGCTTGTACCTATATGCCTGGCCCCCTTAATTGCTGCTTGTACCTATATGCCTGGCCCCCTTAATTGCTGCTTGTACCTATATGCTTGGCCCCTGTAGTGCCTGGCCCCCTTAATTGCTGCTTGTACCTATATGCCTGGCCCCCTTAATTGCTGCTTGTAACTATATGCCTGGCCCCCTTAATTGCTGCTTGTACCTATATGCCTGGCCCCTGTAGTGCCTGGCCCCCTTAATTGCTGCTTGTACCTATATGCCTGGCCCCCTTAATTGCTGCTTGTACCTATATGCCTGGCCCCCTTAATTGCTGCTTGTACCTATATGCTTGGCCCCTGTAGTGCCTGGCCCCCTTAATTGCTGCTTGTACCTATATGCCTGGCCCCCTTAATTGCTGCTTGTAACTATATGCCTGGCCCCCTTAATTGCTGCTTGTACCTATATGCCTGGCCCCTGTAGTGCCTGGCCCCCTTAATTGCTGCTTGTACCTATATGCCTGGCCCCCTTAATTGCTGCTTGTACCTATATGCTTGGCCCCTATAGTGCCTGGCCCCCTTAATTGCTGCTTGTACCTATATGCCTGGCCCCCTTAATTGCTGCTTGTACCTATATGCCTGGCCCCCTTAATTGCTGCTTGTACCTATATGCTTGGCCCCTATAGTGCCTGGCCCCCTTAATTGCTGCTTGTACCTATATGCCTGGCCCCCTTAATTGCTGCTTGTAACTATATGCCTGGCCCCCTTAATTGCTGCTTGTACCTATATGCTTGGCCCCTGTAGTGCCTGGCCCCCTTAATTGCTGCTTGTACCTATATGCCTGGCCCCTATAGTGCCTGGCCCCCTTAATTGCTGCTTGTACCTATATGCCTGGCCCCTATGGTGCCTGGCCCCCTTAATTGCTGCTTGTACCTATATGCCTGGCCCCTATGGTGCCTGGCCCCCTTAATTGCTGCTTGTACCAAATGCCTGGCCCCTATAGTGCCTGGCCCCCTTAATTGCTGCTTATACCTATATGCTTGGCCCCTACAGTGCCTGGCCCCCTTAATTGATGCTTGTACCTATATGCCTGGCCCCTATATGCTCGGCCCCTATAGTGCCTGGCCCCCTTAATTGCTGCTTATACCTATATGCCTGGCCCCTATATGCTTGGCCCCTCTAGTGCCTGGTGCCCTTAATTGCTGCTTGTACTAACATTACACTGACTTTATATCATTTATACTGAATCTATATTGACTGACACCAGTAGGATCGCGTTAATCTAACACAAATATTACCTGTTGTAATGCACGCACATTTTTTAAGTAATGTAGCTTACTTTTTTTTTAAATTAAGTTATTGCCACACATTCGACAGAGAGACTTAAATCTGTGTTAGATTTGTGTAACAAAAACAGACCAAAGGTTAGCGAGCTGTACGACAGTGTAATCAACCTCGTATTCCTGCTTACACTTCTAAACTTTAATGCTGTAGTTATTCAGTAACTACTTACAAAACAATGCTAACTGATGAACATCAGCATGTCGATATACCAGTGAAGACGTGTAACGTTGTGTACATACACACAATTGTATGTTTGAAATATACAACGAACCATAACACTTAATTTATTAACAGAATTTTACAGTAATATCTTGTGTATATCAACTATATCTTGTATAACTGTATAATCTTGACAATATAGAATGCAATTGTATAAACTTAAGTAAACGTGACCGGAGGTCGTGCAGTTCGTCTCTATTCCACAACCGAATTATTTTCATTTGAGCTTTTTTTTCTTTCTTGTTTGAAATAAATGTTTTGATTGAATTTTCTCTGTTCGTTAACAAGCTCATTTGTCGTAATTACAAAAAAAGCCAATAAAGGACTTTGTTGTAATAGTTTTGTACACTTTACAAAGCACGATCGAACGGTTCTTTTAAATCGCACCAATAGTAAATTAGTAAATCGCTCATTAAATCAATTTTGTAGGAAAACAAACCTCATTATCACCTCTTTATTGGTTTGTCAGGAATTTTGCAGCATCGGTTCACTATAAAAGAGTTGAAACATTGAAAGCCGGTTTGTTATTATATAACATTTACGGTCTGAAATTATGCAGCGTTATAAAAATAAAGTTTATTAAATCTTTTGGACTTTGATATTTAAACATTTTTTGCCGTGACAATTTCGCTAACTTTGCTGAGTCATGTGGAAATAAATTTAGGAACTAGCAAAAACGGTTAAAGCAGATTTAAAGACAAACAAATAAACGAAACAAAACAGTGAATCGTTTTTGAAAAGAATTTTGTGCAAGAAAAACATAATAGTAAAATGAAGTAAAATGAATATTTTATGCTTTTATTCTTTGGATTTCATCCTCCGTACGACTAAATTCGCTGTAGTGTCTTTCTATTAAAACTACTAATAATGCTAATAATAACATTTATAATAATATTTCTCATAACCGTGGCTCAAAAATAAAGTATCAGTGCCTTTGATGTTTTATTATAGCCTTATTTTCCATTATTTTTTTTATTTTCCATTTGATCAGATTTTATGTAGTGTAAACGTTAAATACAGCTTTTTTCATGTAGTTTTAAGAGAAAAATCTTTAATAATATTCTTTTTTTTTTAATAAAAATAAAGATCTTTAAAACTGAATAGATGTGATGGTGTACTTAACATTAATTAGATCAAATTATTAAAATATTAACTATTATTCAGGAATGTTAAGTTAAGCTAAGTGAGTTTTTTTATATTTAAGTGTGAACTTTTTTTTTATTTTTTATTTTTTTTATAATTTTTTAAGTAATTATATAAACTGTGGTGTTTTTCAGATTTAGTCGGTACAAAGTTTTATTGTGGATTTGTAGTGGGCTTTTATAATTGTGCAGTAAATTCACCTTTTATCGCTTAATAATCAGAATAATGAAAACATTAACCATAACTGTAATTATTATTTATACGAGTAAAATATATTTCAACCCGATTTCCTACATCTTCACTCTCCATTGTATAAAGTTGACAATAAAGTCTCCTGCAGCATCATGATGTTTTTACAGCTTCATCTTTGGACTTTGGGACGAAACTGAAAAGAAGCTGTAACCCTTGAAGATGCTCAGTTCTGCAGAGAGCAGCGGCTGGTGCACACGCTCTCAGGGAATCGTGGGAAAAGAGACGTTTTTTTACAGACATGAGGCAAAACGTCTAACTTTTGAATTTCTAGAAAGTCTAAAATTTCTTAACACTGGGACTGAAATATACAGAATTTGTATATAACCTGTGAGTTTTAAATAAAAGTGTTAATTTCCTGCCTCACTGAGTGAAAAAGAGCAAAGAATGTTCTTACGCTTCATCGCACTTTTTGCTCTCGTTCATTGTGGTAAGTATCGATTTTTATACTTTATAGAGAGAGATTAATAATAGAGATTTGTGAGATTTAGATTTATTTAGATGCTGAATGTTGAGACGAACAGAATTTGTTTACTGTGATCGATCCGTTAGAATTCCTTCAGAACGTTTTATTTGTTTATTTATTTGTTTATTTATTTATTTTACATTTGGTCGTTTGTTCGGTTTGGCAGATTTCCTTTCATTCTGAAGTGTTTAAAAAAACGTAGAAAAGTTCGTTCGTCGTATTCGACTCGAAATGAGATTTCATTTTGGTGTGTTTAGTATTTTTATTCTTTTCAATATATTAAATGATTGAATATTCAATATTACATGAAAAGTAATATTAAGATCTAATTTAGCCTCCGATTTTTATTTCTATTAGGAATTTCAGTGGAAGTGGACTTTTGTAGAATATTAATATCTCAGCCAATTTACACTAAATTAGAAATTTAGATAAAAATAACAAATTTTTTTATTTATATATTTTTATTAAATCACAAATCATTTTGAGAGGCAGTCTACCGGCGTATTTTGATTACATTTGCAAATTAGAAGTGTGTAGGTTTTTATTTTTTATAACAATTGCAAATGCAAATATTGTTGCATTTAAAAATGGAAGGTTCTGTTTCCATAACATTAGCAATTTTATTCTTTTTTTTATATTACATACCATTACTGTAGGTTGATAAACACCATCTAAATGTAATAAATATATATATATATATATATATATATATATATATATATATATATATATATATATATATATATGTATGTATATTTGTAATAAATGATTTGTTACCAAATCCATTTTCTGTAAAATATTTAGCTAAACTATGTCTTTAGTTACACACAACAAATAGCATCCCACATCCCACATAGCTACGCTAAATTATCCACCTCGGTTCACAGACACTATTCTTTATCTTTATTATTTATAATTTTCTCGTCCATGTGATTTTTTTTTTTTACAAGCCTCTACAAACTGATAAAACAAGTCCAGTCAAACATTAGCACTGTGCAGTGTTATTACTGCTGCCATTTGGATGCTTATGTCACATGACTTTAGGTGCAGTCATGGGACTTTTATGTTGGATGTGTTTACACAGGGAATGGCTTATTAAAACGACACAGTGGACACAAAGTTTCACTCATGTAGTTCAATAGAGAAATCTTTACACAATTAGTATAAAGATTTTCTGTAAAATGTTTAATTAATCCAGATCTTTAAGACATCAAACAATGCTGGGGTATCAGCATCATTTCACTTAACCAGCTAACACTCAACTAACTAGCTAACATTCAACTCAGCCAGTTAATGTTTGAATATATTAACTAGCTAACATTAATGCCCTGACTTTTACTCAGCTATCTAGACAATGCTAATTAACACTGAATTCAATTAACTGTTAGCATTAATCTCAGGATAAGAGCTAAAAATCAACTTAGCTAGTAAATATCTATTCAGCTCGTTAACACCAAACTCAGATAGAAGCATTTAACTCGACTATCTAGTATCTTAGCAGGCTAATTAATAATCTATCTATCTATCTATCTATCTATCTATCTATCTATCTATCTATCTATCTATCTATCTATCTATCTATGTGTCTCTGGCTTGGTCTCGTTCACCTCTTTGTTACTCTCTCTCTGACTCTCTCTCTCTCTCTGACTGTTTCTCTCTCTCTCTCTCTTTCTCTCTCTCTCTGACTGTTTCTCTCTCTCTCTCTCTCTCTCTCTCTCTCTCTCTCTCTCTCTCTGACTGTTTTCTCTCTCTCTCTCTCTCTCTCTCTCTCTCTCTGACTGTTTTCTCTCTCTCTCTCTCTCTCTATCTCTCTCTCTCTGTCTCTCTCTCTCTCTCTCTCTCTGACTGTTTCTCTCTCTCTCTCTCTCTCTCTCTCTCTCTCTCTCTCTCTCTCTCTCTCTGACTGTTTCTCTCTCTCTCTCTCTCTCTCTCTCTCTCTCTCTCTCTCTCACTCTCTCTCTCTCTCTCTGACTGTTTCTCTCTCTCTCTCTCCATCTCTCTCTCTCTCTCTCTCTCTCTCTGACTGTTTCTCTCTCTCTCTCTCTCTCTCTCTCTCTCTCTCTCTCTCTCTCTCTCTCTCCCTCTCAGTGCTAGGTGATTGTGAAACAGGATGGAGGGAGTACGAGGAAAGGTGCTACTATTTCTCCACTAATAAAATGACATGGCATGAGGCTCTAGAGGATTGTGCGAGCAAAGGAAGTCATCTGATGAGCATCACGAACCTTCACGAGAGGGTGAGCAGGGCAGATTATAGCGAGACTTGTGATAACATCTGACTAAAAATGTGTAAAAGCCTGAACGCTCTGGTGGACTGGTTACTATGGTTATTTTATGTTAAAATACTTTATATCTACACGTGCATAACATTTTTTTCTGTTCTGGAGGCTTCATGTCCCCAAAATTTCAATTTATACTGAAAAAGTAGATCTAAGAATCACAATGTAATACAAACATTCTACTGAATATATAAATATCTGTTTAACATCTTAAACCTTCTAAAAACCGCTAACATTCAACCAAAATTCTTAGTGTCTCGAAATTAACTCTGCTAATTCGGGTGTTATCCAAAGTTTCTTAGGGGGTCACGGTGGCTTAGTGGGTATCACGTTTGCCTCACACCTCCAGGGTCGGGGTTCGATTCCCACCTCCACCTTGTGTGTGTGGAGTTTGCATGTTCTCCCCGTGCCTCGGGGGTTTCCTCCGGGTACTCCGGTTTCCTCCCCCGGTCCAAAGACATGCATGGTAGGTTGATTGGCATCTCTGGAAAATTGTCCGTAGTGTGTGAGTGAATGAGAGTGTGTGTGTGTGCCCTGTGATGGGTTGGCACTCCGTCCAGGGTGTATCCTGCCTTGATGCCCGATGACGCCTGAGATAGGCACAGGCTCCCCGTGACCCGAGGTAGTTCGGATAAGCGGTAGAAGATGAATGAATGAATGTATTAGAAATCTAAACACGACCCTGTATAAAGAAGAGTAGATTGAATTGAACTGTAATTCTTGATGTTTTCTCTAATTCCCTCTTCGTAGTTGTGGGTCACTACGCAGGTCGGTCACTCGATATACTGGATCGGTCTGAACGATATCGCCTCTGAGGGCCACTGGGAATGGAGCGATGGCAACATTTATTACCCATATCTGGAGTAAGTATCTGTCTATCTTTACTCGTCCTGAATGGACCATTTTTTTTGTATGGATAAGTATAAATTATGGAAGGAGTCTCCAGTGTCAGCACTTTTCACAGTTCTCTTTTATCCAGACCTTCATTGTAATTCCTGCACAAGTATCTAAATGCTAAGCGCTTGCACTTTCACTCCATTTCTCTGTGGTTTATAGGTACTGGAGACCGGGACAACCAGATAACCATAATGACGACGAGGACTGTGGACAAGTGGACGGGGTCAGCGAAGGTCGCTGGAACGACGAGCAGTGCACAACGCCGAGGCAGTACATCTGCAAACGAGACAACCGTACGTTTCGTTTCAGCGATCCGCGGCTAATCGCTGTCGTTTTTATGTTTATTATCATTTTTATTAAACTGAAATACTTTACTGTATTTAGGATAGATATATAGAGTAGAAATGCAAATGGAAGGCATTTATTTAGCCTTTAAACCTGTCTCCAGTGTCAAAGATAAAGCTGTAATTTTAACATGAGCGATAAACAAAAACTCATTTTCTTATAAGTTTAAAAGTAACTATGAACGAATAAATAAAAAAAAAAAAATAAAAAAAAAAATGTCACCATTTAATGAGTTGAAATAAAAATATATTCTGTAGTTATTTTGTCTATATTTTTTATATTTATTTTTCTGGGCCAGAAATGAGCTCCGCCTCATGCGAGTCAGCTCAAAGCTGCTCAGCTTTACTCTTGAGGCGTAAGTTAGTTGTAGTTTTATCAACAGCATGGATTATTTGTCAGAAGTCGGACAGTTGGTTGGTCAGTGTTTATAATTTATGTAATTGTTAGAGGGCTTTAATAATGACAAACTGCTTCTTTAAAAAAAACAACAAAAAAACAAAGCTGTTCTAAGTCACTTTTAGTTCCTGAAGTAGAAGTAAAGTAACGTTTCAGCTTTTTATTTTTTTTTATGATTCCAAATAACTTCTTTCAGCTGATTTTAATAGTGTTTGTTTTTCTGTCTCTCTTTGAAGCGAACCCTCCCGTGTTGTGTGACGTGGCAAATCGGTGGGAACAGTTCGGTTCTAACTGCTACAAACTGCACGACATGCTTAGGAAGAGCTGGATGTCTGCTCGGACTGAGTGTTTGAAGGAGGGAGGTGACTTGGTGTCCATCGAATCAGTAGAAGAAGAGACCTACGTCTTAGGCCTGGAACCGTCCAATTACGACCTGTGGCTCGGCTACTCCACCCTGGTGAGGTTCTGTTTACTTACTTAAAACAATTATACATGTCTTTAAAAGAGACCGAAAGAGTGTGAGCCTTTTCCACGTTTCTGTTCTACACTGTACATGGACTGACGTGTAAACATATATGGGGTAAATACTGTATATTCTCTTCAAAGGCTTCATATAAACCACTTTGATGTGATTTTACACTTCTGCAGAAATGCACCTCGGTTTCATGTCAAGTTCAGCCAAACAGCACCTCGTTCAGTTGGTCTGATGCAGCTTCCTTCAGCTACACACACTGGGCTCCTGGGCAGCCTGATCTCACGTAAGAGAAAACGTCATCGGCATTCATTTATTTCATCACAGCACTTTTAAGACACGAAACAAAAATAATTAAAAAAATAACGCTGTGCCGCACAAAGTGATGAATAAATGATGCGTGTGTAAAACGTCATGGATTCAAAGTGTAAGTAATGTCTTAATATTGCTGAAATGTTCAGGGATGAAAGGAAAGAATGAAAAATGAGTCACATTTTCATATTCAATGTAAAGTTCCTGACACGTTTACACGTATAAACCGTTTAGGAACAGATTTCTTCGGGTGTTCGGGAAAATATCTTGAAATATTAAATGAATGTTAAATATAAATAGAAAAATATTCCTGT
>NC_083476.1:1742500-1745000 GCF_030014155.1 Tachysurus vachellii
TGACTCTGGTCTAAGTCAGTAGTCATTGTTGTGACTCAGTTCTGACAGATCTTTTTGTACGTCAGTTCTCTTTCTTGTGACTCGGTTCTGCCTCAGATCTGTTTGTGCTGACTCAGTTCTGAGTCAGTTCTCTTTCTTGTGACTCAGTTCTGCCTCAGTTCTCCTTGTTCTGACTCAGTTCTGAGTCAGTTCTCTTTCTTGTCACTCGGTTCTGCCTCAGTTCTGTTTGTTCTGACTCTGGTCTAAGTCAGTAGTCATTGTTGTGACTCAGTTCTGACTAAGTTCTCTTTGTTCTTACTTTATTTCTCTTTGTTGTGGCTCAGTTCTGAGTCAATTCTCTTTGTTCTGACTCAGTTCTGAGTCAGTTCTCTTTCTTGTGACTCGGTTCTGCCTCAGTTCTCTTTCTTGTGACTCCGTTCTGCCTCCGTTCTGTTTGTTCTGACTCTGGTCTAAGTCAGTAGTCATTGTTGTGACTCAGTTCTGACTAAGTTCTCTTTGTTCTTACTTTATTTCTCTTTGTTGTGGCTCAGTTCTGAGTCAATTCTCTTTGTTCTGACTCAGTTCTGAGTCAGTTCTCTTTCTTGTGACTCGGTTCTGCCTCAGTTCTCTTTCTTGTGACTCCGTTCTGCCTCCGTTCTGTTTGTTCTGACTCTGGTCTAAGTCAGTAGTCATTGTTGTGACTCAGTTCTGACTAAGTTCTCTTTGTTCTGACTCAGTTCTGAGTCAGTTCTCTTTCTTGTGACTCGGTTCTGCCTCAGTTCTGTTTGTTCTGACTCTGGTCTAAGTCAGTAGTCATTGTTGTGACTCAGTTCTGACTAAGTTCTCTTTGTTCTGACTCAGTTCTGAGTCAGTTCTCTTTCTTGTGACTCGGTTCTGCCTCAGTTCTGTTTGTTCTGACTCTGGTCTAAGTCAGTAGTCATTGTTGTGACTCAGTTCTGACTAAGATCTTTTTGTACGTCAGTTCTCTTTCTTGTGACTCGGTTCTGCCTCAGATCTGTTTGTGCTGACTCAGTTCTGAGTCAGTTCTCTTTCTTGTGACTCAGTTCTGCCTCAGTTCTCCTTGTTCTGACTCAGTTCTGAGTCAGTAGTTCTCTTTCTTGTGACTCGGTTCTTCCTCAGTTCTGTTTGTGCTGACTCAGTTCTGAGTCAGTTCTCTTTCTTGTGACTTGGTTCTTCCTCAGTTCTGTTTGCTCTGACTCAGTTCTGTTTGTTCTGACTCAGTTCTAAGTCAGTAGTCATTGTTGTGACTCAGTTCTGACTTTTTCTTTGTTCTGACACAGTTCTGAGTCAGTTCTCTTTCTTGTGACTCGGTTCTGCCTCAGTTCTCCTTGTTCTGACTCAGTTCTCTTTTGTTCTCTTTCTTGTGATTCGGTTCTGCCTCAGATCTGTTTGTGCTGACTCAGTTCTGAGTCAGTTCCCTTTCTTGTCACTCGGTTCTGACTCTGATCTGTTTGTTCTTACTTTATTTCTCTTTCTTGTGACTCAGTTCTGCCTCTGTTCTGTTTGTTCTGACTCTGGTCTAAGTCAGTAGTCATTGTTGTGACTCAGTTCTGACTAAGTTCTCTTTGTTCTGACTCAGTTCTGAGTCAGTTCTCTTTCTTGTGACTTGGTTCTTCCTCAGTTCTGTTTGCTCTGAATCAGTTCTGTTTGTTCTGACTCAGTTCTGAGCCAGTTCTCTTTCTTGTGACTCAGTTCTGCCTCTGTTATGTTTGTTCTTACTCTGGTCTAAGTCAGTAGTCATTGTTGTGACTCAGTTCTGCCTCAGTTCTCCTTGTTCTGACTCAGTTCTGAGTCAGTTCTCTTTCTTGTGACTTGGTTCTTCCTCAGTTCTGTTTGCTCTGACTCAGTTCTATTTGTTCTGACTCAGTTCTGAGTCAGTTCTCTTTCTTGTGACTCAGTTCTGCCTCAGTTCTCCTTGTTCTGACTCAGTTCTGAGTCAGTTCTCTTTCTTGTGACTCGGTTCTGCCTCAGATCTGTTTCGGCTGACTCAGTTCTGAGTCAGTTCTCTTTCTTGTCACTCGGTTCTGACTCTGATCTGTTTGTTCTTACTTTATTTCTCTTTGTTCTGACTCAGTTCTGAGTCAGTTCTCTTTCTTGTGACTCAGTTCTGCCTCAGTTCTCCTTGTTCTGACTCAGTTCTGAGTCAGTTCTCTTTCTTGTGACTCGGTTCTGCCTCAGATCTGTTTGTGCTGACTCAGTTCTGAGTCAGTTCCCTTTCTTGTCACTCGGTTCTGACTCTGATCTGTTTGTTCTTACTCTATTTCTCTTTGTTGTGACTCAGTTCTGAGTCAATTCTCTTTCTCCTGACTCAATTCAGACTCGGTTCCCTTCGTCCCGACACCGTTCTTTCTCACTGAGATGCAACACTTTGGTGCATTACATGTTGGCTTTAACAGAATGAACCTTTTAAGCGACTTGTAAGGCACCTCAGGTAGATCAACTGCTTTCCAATAGGTCCTTGTAAATGAATCAGAATCTAGGTTCTAGAATCAAGTTTGAG
>NC_083476.1:1750000-1770000 GCF_030014155.1 Tachysurus vachellii
TAGAGGAAATCAATATCATCAATGACATCATTATTATTATTATTATTATTATTCTACAGACTTATTTGAAAGGTATTGTTTCTGTGTCTCTGTGGCAGGTGGGAACAGGAAAGATCGACGCGGCGTGGATCGGCTTGCGGATGTTTGGGGTTATCGAAGGAGAGTACCTGTAAGTCTGTGGTTTATTTTCAGTACTGTGCACTGTAGCCTGTGTTCCAGGTGAAGTCTGTGCCTCTATGGTCCGGGTAATGTCTGTGTTTCTATCCTCAGGTGGGTGGACGGGTCTCCGGTGACGTACGTGCACTGGGCTCCCGGAGAACCCAATAACGCTGACGGAGAGGAGCAGTGTGTACAGATGCAAAGAACTCCAGGTACGACGACCACAGTTTTATGTTTTAATACCGTCATGATGATTTATTCAGCTGTCTGTTACTAGCTCAGGATGGTCTGATAGTCTGATTGTCTATTCAAGGCATGTGGAACGACGTGAACTGCGGCCGGGACGTCGCAGGCTACGTGTGTAAGAAGCTTCCAGGAGATCATCACACTCCACCGCCTCCTACCCCTGCGTGGGAAGGGAACTGCCCTGAAGGTAACGTCGTCCCACAACCTGTTCACACCTCAATCAGACTGTCGGGTCATTAAAGCTTCAGACTGCTCCATGGTTCTGTGTTTTTTGTTGCCTGGAAACTGACGAGGCTAAAAAGTGGTAGTAAAATAAAGCTAGGTGAGCTAGCGTTAATGCTAGCTAATAATTCTACAGTAGAACGATTGTTAAGCTACAATTAAATGTTAAAATGTAATAAAATAGAGGGTTTATAATCTGTGTACACAACTCAGTGTAAATACCACTTTTTTACCACAACTCAGTGTAAAACAGTGTTAAGTTAAGGAAATGAAACAATCTTGGTTTTTGATCCAAGATGGCCGCCTTATAAAAGTTTTTTCACATTGTCGCTCAATTTATAACATGGATGCAACATCACTAAAGACCTAAAAGTGGTTTGGGGAAGTTATTTAGCAACAACCACAAAGTTAAACGCTAGCTAAATTACATTAGCCTCTTCAAACACCAAATACATCTTGATTATTGTCCACGTGGGATATTCGGAAACTGTCCTCGTCCTTGTGAGCCGAATCGTTTGGAGGAAGGACGTGATGTTACATATTCATTCATTCATTCGTCTTCTACTGCTTATACGAACTACCTCGGGTCACGGGGAGCCTGTGCCTATCTCAGGCGTCATCGGGCATCAAGGCAGGATACACCCTGGACGGAGTGCCAACCCATCGCAGGGCACACACACACACACTCTCATTCACTCACACAATCACACACTACGGACAATTTTCCAGAGATGCCAATCAACCTACCATGCATGTCTTTGGACCGGGGGAGGAAACCGGAGTACCCGGAGGAAACCCCCGAGGCACGGGGAGAACATGCAAACTCCACACACACAAGGTGGAGGCGGGAATCGAACCCCCGACCCTGGAGGTGTGAGGCGAACGTGCTAACCACTAAGACACCGTGACCCCAATGTTACATATTACACAATCTAATTAATCCCAGTCCCATTTTTTTGTAGACCGTTGTTGTTCTTGTTGTTTTCAGGATGGCTGCGTTTCCATAACAAATGCTACATTATCAAAGGGACGCACAAACACGATGAAGAAAGAGCAAACTGGACGTACGCACGAGACTGGTGCAAAAGCCGAGGCGGATACCTCGCTGTGATCGACGACATCAACGAGAACGGCAAGTGTGCGATGAAGAGCTTCCCTGCTTTGTACCTTCATCATATCTAAACTTGAGTTTAGAATTAAACAATACAGTAGAATCTTTCTGATTGGTCGGAGGCAGCCGCTGTTAGATACTTTTGTTAGATACGTTTTTTTTTAGATACGTCAACCAGCTTACGTACTTGTATGCTGATGTCTGACGTGCGTCCGTGTCGCTCTCCAGAATTCGTGGCCAGTTATCTGAGAGACGCGAGCCACGCGGCGTGGATCGGTCTGTCTGATCGGCTGCACGAGGGGAAATTTGCTTGGAACGACGGTGTGAGTCCCGTCCTGTTCACCAACTGGGCCGATAAAGAACCCAACAACAACAACGGCGAGGTGAAGTTTTTGATTGATTGACAGTTTAACAAATCTAACACGACACCCCTTTTAGCGTAAATGTAGTAGGCGTAGACTAGCGATCAGCAAAGTCCTGCTTTATAAGGTATGCTTTAGGGAATATGAGAGCTGTAAAAGTTGACCTTTGACCTCTGGCTTTGTCCCTAGGAGCACTGCGTGTCCATGACTCATAACCACCTTGTGACGGGTCGCTGGAACGATGAGAATTGCGACCAGAGACGAAGTTGGGTGTGCTACAGGAAGAAATGTGAGCATTTTTTCTTCTTTTTTACTTTTAACTGCTTAGCTACATGCTTTATGTGTTATTTATTTATTTATTTATTTGTAAATGTCGTGGTCCCACAGCCAGCAGTCTTCCTCCTCTTCCTCCTCCTGTCAGCCCGTGTCGCTCAGGCTACGTCTCCTGGTATAAGAACTGCTACAAGCTGGTGACGGAGCCGAAGCCGTGGGACGAGGCGCAGGCCGCTTGTGTGAAGGAAGGAGGAAACCTGGCCAGCGTGGACATGAGCTACGAGCAGGCCTTCATCTCAGCAGTGATGCAGCAGGACAAACAGGACACGTGGATCGGCCTCAGACGCAAAGTACACACACTCGGACTTTTAATTAAAAAAAGCTAATAGAAAATCTCACACTTCTTAGCTTGTATACGGTCACTGTCCGTGATTCGTCCTGTTGTTCTTTAACATATCCGTGGGTCTAGAAAACTCGCTGTGCTTCTAGAGTCCTTAAAGACGGAAGTGTTTACCTTAGGGGGCACGGTGGCTTAGTGGTTAGCACGTTCGCCTCACACCTCCAGGGTTGGGGGTTCGATTCCCACCTCCGCCTTGTGTGTGTGGAGTTTGCATGTTCTCCCTGTGCCTCGGGGGTTTCCTCCGGGTACTCCGGTTTCCTCCCCCAGTCCAAAGACATGCATGGTAGGTTGATTGGCATCTCTGGAAAATTGTCCGTAGTGTGTGAGTGCGTGAGTGAATGAGAGTGTGTGTGTGTGCCCTGTGATGGGTTGGTACTCCGTCCAGGGTGTATCCTGCCTTGATGCCTGATGACGCCTGAGATAGACACAGGCTCCCCGTGACCCGAGGTAGTTCGGATAAGTGGTAGAAGATGAATGAGTGAGAGAATGTTTACCTTATGATCCCTTTTGTTTTGCTAACTGTTCTTTACTAAATATCATCCGATTTTTCAGATTATGGAAAACAATTTTCCTCATTTCTTTTTTCCCTTTATTTTTTGTTCAGTATCAACTAGCTAGCAAAATTTCAGTGACTTAAACTAGGCAGCTAGCATCGCTAACAAGTCTGACACTACGCTGTTATTTTTCTCGTAACACCACTCCACATCGGTCCTACCAGTTTAACCTCTGATTTTTTACAGAGCACTGACACTGGAGACTCCTTACACAAACGTGAGGCTATAAATAGACTGCTCTCTACTGGTCGTTACTAGAGAAGCGCTAGCGTATTTGAAAGAGCACACAGTGATATAAAGTGGATGTGCTATAAATGGAAATAATGCGTTTAAATATATTTAAAATGTCACCTATTGGAATCTGTTCATTGTACAGCTCAGAGAGGGCGTGGCAGTTGGTCATGTGACTGTGTATCAGATATTTAGGCTTTAGCATCATTAAAGCTGAGATTTACAATCATTAGTCAGGGCTAAAAACGGCTGTCGTTGTCTGCAGGAGGACGATGAGGGGATGTACCGGTGGTCCGACGGATGGCCGGTGTTTTACACGCACTGGGGTCCGGGAGAGCCGACCAATCACAAAGAAGAGGGGTGCGTGAGCATGCACGGACGTTCCCACTTCATCCAGGGCACATGGAATGACACGGATTGTAAAGACGCTAAGCCGTACCTCTGCAAGATCTCACACGGTAACCCTACTGGCTGAACATTTTATTTTATGCTACGTAACACAACCATGTTTGCTAGGTAGCTAGTGTTAGCATTATAAGCAGTCGTGAAGCTTAGGCATCAGCGATCTGCCAACAACCTCAACTCATTTCTTTCAATGACTTCCACTTCATCCAGAGTCGCCGCCTCCGACCCCACCTCCAGGGGACGGGGAGTGTTTGCCGTTCTGGCAACCGTACGGAAGCTACTGCTACATCATATATAATGAGAAGGAGGGTCGCTCCTGGCCCGAGGCACGACACTTCTGTCAGCTGATCTCAGGGAGCGACTTGGCGTCGGTACACAGCAGAGCCGAGGTGGAGTTCCTCACCAACACCAACATCACCAGAATCCATGACTTATGGATCGGACTCGCCAGAGACACCTCATGTACGCTGCTCACCTGCATTACACCTCATAACCATCCGCCCAACGAATGTTGTTGTTCCTGATAGAAACTCACAGAGAATTTGTAAAGGAGTCGTTTTGTGGAGTGTTAGATTTAATTGAATAAATATAATTCCACTTCCTCAGAATCATCAAAATAACACCTGATTTCTGTAGGACAACATTCAAAGAAAGCAGATAGAATAAGATTATTGAACACAGTGTGTGTAACTGTGTCTCAGATGGCTGGGCCTGGACCGACCTGAGCGCTCTGGGCTTCACCAACTGGGCTCAGGGCGAACCAAGCGGCGGTGGACACAACGGGACACGAGAGGACTGTGTGGAAATGTACAAGGACGGAAAATGGAACGACAACAGCTGCTTCGAGAAGAGAGGCTTCGTCTGTAAACGCCGCCAGCGTGAGACACTTTTAGTCCAATCAGTGAACCTGTAGAAATACAGAGCCAAGAACAGACACACAGAGACGAGCACAGACACACAGAGACGAGCACAGACACAGAGACGAGCACAGACACAGAGCCGAGCACAGACACACAGAGCCGAGCACAGACACACAGAGCCGAGCACAGACACAGAGCCGAGCACAGACACAGAGCCGAGCACAGACACAGAGACGAGAACAGACACACAGAGCCGAGCACAGACACAGAGCCGAGCACAGACACAGAGACGAGCACAGACACAGAGACGAGCACAGACACACAGGACGAGAACAGACACACAGAGACGAGAACAGACACACAGAGACGAGCACAGACACAGAGACGAGCACAGACACAGAGACGAGCAGACACAGAGACGAGCACAGACACAGAGAGACGAGAACAGACACACAGAGCCGAGCACAGACACACAGAGCCAAGCACAGACACAGAGACGAGAACAGACACACAGAGCCGAGCACAGACACACAGAGCCGAGCACAGACACACAGAGCCGAGCACAGACACAGAGACGAGAACAGACACACAGAGCCAAGCACAGACACAGAGACGAGAACAGACACACAGAGACGAGCACAGACACACAGAGCCAAGCACAGACACAGAGACGAGAACAGACACACAGAGCCAAGCACAGACACACAGAGCCGAGCACAGACACACAGAGCCAAGCACAGACACAGAGACGAGAACAGACACACAGAGCCGAGCACAGACACACAGAGACGAGAACAGACACACATACGCATAGATCACAGACACAGAGCCGAGCACAGACACACAGAGCCGAGCACAGACACACAGAGCCAAGAACAGACACACAGAGCCGAGCACAGGCACACGGAGACGAACACAGACACACAGAGCCGAGCACAGACACACAGAGCCGAGCACAGACACACAGAGCCGAGCACAGACACACAGAGCCGAGCACAGACACACAGAGCCACAGAGACGAGCACAGGCACACGGAGACGAGCACAGACACACAGACACACAGAGCCACAGAGATGAGCACAGACACACGGAGATGAGCACAGAGCCGAGCACAGACACAGAGCCGAGCACAGACAGACAGAGCCACAGACACGAGCAGACAGACAAGCACAGACACGAGCACAGACACACAGACACAGAGCCGAGCACAGACAGACAGAGCCACAGACACGAGCACAGACACAAAGCCACACTCTCACTCACCAGAACATGCTTTTTTTCCCCCTCTGCAGATTATTCTCCGGATCATACAAGCACTACTACTGTGTCTCCAATCCATCGTGAGTTTCTTCCTTTTTTTAATATATCTATAATCTATAAACCATTTTCCAAAGTGGCTTAAAATAAGATTCAGTAAACGTTAAAGCCTCAGTCGAGTCCGTAGAAATAAAAAAAATGTAAAAGCACTTAAAGCTGTAGAGAAAGAATGAGCACAGATAAGTGCAAACCGTTTACATCTAGAGGCTGATGACGCTTGTGTGCGTGTGTGTGTGTGTGTGTGTGTGTGTGTGTGTGTCTCAGGAGCAGGCCCGATCGTCGGCGGTATAATCGGAGCTCTGGTGGCCGTGCTGGTTGTTCTGGCCGTGTTTTACTACATCTTCAGGGTGAAAGGTGTGAAGCTGAGTAGAGTCAGTCTCCCAAGCAGGAGCAAAAATCACGTGGATGTGGTGAGTTTCAGCACAGCAGAGTTGCCAAGTCTCAGCATTTCCATCTAATACCAACTCCTGAAATCCCCCCCATCACCCCCACATGGTGTGATTTGTTCCTTACATAAAATGACACTGACTTTTTTTTTTTCCTTATTCTTTTTTTTTTCTTTTCTTTCAGCCCGCCTTCAACAACCCGAACTTTGCCGGCGAATCTGATACATGAAGCGGTGAAGTGGGCGTGGCTAACGGTTGTACAGAAAGCGGCTAAACCACAGGGAAGTTCGAGACGAAATCGAACCGTAATTCGTTTGTTTTAGAGTCTAAATGTTCTTGCGATCTAATTATTCCAAATTTTATTAAAGCTAGAAGCAAAAAAAAAAAAAAGAAAAAGAAAATATGTTGTACAGTATATTTTTCATTTCTATTCATTTTTACCCCTGCACTTGGATTACAAAGCTTAAAATAAAAAAATAAAAAGATTTGTCTGTTTTTACATCCTGAAAAAAGAACAAAATAAAAAAAAATAAATAAATAAAAAAAATCACAACACAAAATATTTTCCCCAAAACTTTATTGCCTGTTAACGATCAGACAAAAATCAGAGCCGTGGTCAGCGATCTGAGAGGAACTGATGATCGGTATCTCGTCCCCTCGCTTGTCCACCCAAGCTACAAAGGTCTGCGTGAACAGCTTTGGAAAAAACAAACAAACAAACAAAAACAAAAAAAAAACAAAAAAAATTTTTTTTTTTTGAAATTTAAAGAAAAAGAAACAAAAACAACTCATTTCACTGCCGTCCTTTACACAGCGCTGTACATGACGTTATTTACAACAAGGCAAAATTACAAAAGGATTCCACACAGTTTGATCGAAAAGTGTTTTTTTTTTCCTCCTTTCTTTTTTCTTTTCGTTTGAATGAGAAGAAAGAACACGCTTCGTTTTGCACAACAAAACAGAAACAAACTCAGACACACAGGGTTTGGATTTTTTTTTTTTTTTTTTTTACAGAGAAGCAGCGAGCGAAGCGGAAAAAAAAAACAAGCAGGACCTTTTTGTTTAGAGTGCAAAGACGAAAGAAAAGAAAAAAGGAAAAAAAAAAGGCGAATGTAAAATGCGTCTTAAGAACGAGTAAAGCAGCATTATTTTGGAAGAAAAGAAGAAGAAAAAAAAAAAGAATGTTACATTACATGATTGTACAGGATGACGAGTTCGAGAGTTTTTCCTTCCACTGATAGTCATGATAAAATAAATACAATAATACAATTTTTCTTTTCTGATTTCATTGTGCAGCCCTTTAAATCTCAGCGATTTTACTAAGTTCACTTTTCCAGTACAGGAATCCCGCTGGGAATCTCAGGAAGGAGAAATAAAAACAAACGTTTTCCAAAACACACCTTTAAACCAAGAATCGAAGGACTCTGTGTGTGTGTGTGTGTGTGTGTGTGTGTGTAGCGTGTGCGTAGCACGTGCACGCGTGCTTGTGTAGTGTGTGCGCGCGTATGTGTGTGTGTGTGTACGTGTGCATGTGTGTGTGTAGCTGGTCATTTTCATGGCACTTAAACTCTGGACAACAAAAAGGAAAACCTATGAAGTTATTGCTCTAAATCCAGCTTGTGTTTTTTCTGGTGCGGGGAAATAAAATGCAAAAAAAAACAAACAAACAAACAAAATTTGCTGAATTGTGGAGAACAATTTTAAATTGCAGCAAGTCTCAGAAAGTGTCATTAAAATAATGAAATTAAAAAAAAACCCATAGTAATCATAAATAACACTGAAAAACTCTACTTTCTGATTGGCTGATTTTGTTGTTTTGTTAAGTTGTTTTTTTTCTCGGCTCGTCGCCAGAAACGCAAAGTGAAACGTTAACCTCCCTGGAATGTACCGTCACCATGGAAACGAGCGGATCGCACCAAAAGTGACGTCTTTCAAAGAAAATCGTGGGAAAGGCGACGCCTCGACGATGATTTTATTCGCTAAACGGTTTGGCGCTTAAATCTTAAATAAATAAAAAACCGACAACTGACTTTTTTTTTTTTTATCTGGCATCCGTCGCTTTTGTTAAAGGGTCTGACGTCGATATTAACGCAGAGATAACGAGAGGTTAAAGCTCAGGGAGAAGTCGGACCCGAGGACACGGGGCGAGAAATTAATGCACCGAGAAAAAAAAAACTAAACAAAACAACACAGACGACTGTGACAGGACGAGACTGAGGGAACAGACGAATGATGGATGATAAATAGTGAGAATGCAAAGAGTGATAACTTTAATAATAATCATCATCATCATCGAGTTTCCCCTTCGGTGTATCTGCTGAACGAGTTTCAGTGATCCTTTGTTGCCATAGCAACAGGTCAAAAATGATGAAATGCTACAGCTAGTAAGTATTGGCACCTTCACTCTATCTCGATCTGGCTACAAAATCGGAACAGGACACGGCGGATTTTCCAGTTTTTCTGTTTCCTCCCTGAAAAGTGCATGTTTACGCTCCACGAAGACTGAAACCGCATCCGGAGTCAGATACCGTTAAAAAAAAACTCAGATTATGATCGCTACAACCGTCACGAGCTCTTTTTCTACACGCATCCTTTTGTGTTTCACTATTAAGGCACAAGTATTTTCTCTCCTACAGGTGCGATAGTACGTTCACCTGTGTGTTTGTGTGTGTTTGTGTGTGTGTTATTTGTTCCTCTGCCTCTGGTGTCCTCTTGAGGTAGAATTATATTGTGTTAACCGATTTCAAATTTGGAAGAAACCAAAACAAAACAAAACAAAAAAACAAAACCAGTGGCTTTATAATTCATATTTGGATCCAGTACGTCTTCACTGCGGATGTGGAGATAAACCAGTTCTGCTGCGTCCTTCTGAGCTCCATTATGGGAAAATGACTTCCAAAAAAAAAAAAAATCACATATTCCTATCATGTCAGTTGGAAGCCTCAACATCAGGGTAAAAAAAAATCAAAAACTCCATATCAATATATTACTAATAATAAGTAATAATAATAATGATAATAATATCAATGAAATAAATAATAGTGAAATCACAGTTTTTTAGGTTTTCCACAGTAGATATGAAAAACCAGGGGTTTAAATTAACGAGTCACATGATAAGAGGAAACGAGTGCAAAGTTTAAGCGTGTAGTGTGGACGTCCTGTCCTTCAGGCCCTCCGTTTGTCCTTTAGAGCGGTGATGGGATAGAAAATAAAGATGAAGTCGTTAATGCTCTTGTGCACACACTCTCACTCGGTGTGTTTGTGTGTGTGTGTGTGATTCCAGTGATTTTCAGCTTCTTCTCGGTGTGAGGAAACATCAGCATCATCTGCTCCTCCAACACCTTCATGTCAACTCGCTTTCTTTCATAACGAAGTGCAAAAAGACTTCCGTCATCCCAGAAGTGGAACAAAAAATTATTTAAAAGACGCCAGTTTTCCCTCTCTCTCTCTCTCTCTCTCTCTCTCTCTCTCTCTCTCTCTCACACACACCCACACACACACAGCTCACGGGTCGCTGCGAGGATTCGCGTTGTCCAGTCGGAGCCAGTGGAGGCCTTGTAGAGTGTAACGCACCAGAGCAGTCATGCTGGAGGTCAAACTCAGGCGGCCGAGGAGCTTGTCCAGATCACTTAACAGACCTGAGGGGACACACACACACACACACACACACACACACACACACACAGAGGAAGTGATAAAATAATTAAGCAAATCATGGATCAGTTTATCAATTAGAAAAATAACTGAATTGAGCAAAAAATAAAACAAAGAACAAATAACAAAGCTTCAAGCTCATACTAAGAAATGACACAACACCACCCTCTAGTGGCCAAAGTACTAAATCATAAATAATATAAATTTTTCCAATCCTTACAGTTTTTATTTTCTTTCTTTCTTTCTTTTAATCCCATTTACCTACTTCCCTCCCGTTGTTTCTTCATCCCTTAATTGTTCTTCCTTCCATCTTTCCATCCTTCTCTCATTTTTCCCTTCCTTCTTTCTTCCCTTTTTGCTTTTTTCCTTCTTTAATTTTGAATGAGTTGAATGTTGTTCATTGTTGGTCACTAATTTCCTCTTCTTTTAAGTGGGCGTGGCCAAAGTGGCGCTACGGCTGAACGTTTATCGGGTTAACGTCGCTCAGGTTTTTTCTATCATTTGATGTTGATGACCTTTGACCCCACGTGTCTCGAGCGTACCTGTACGTGTGCATGCCACGTGTCTCGAGCGTACCTGTACGCGTGCGTGCCACGTGTCTCTCGAGCGTACCTGTACGTGTGCATGCCACGTGTCTCTCGAGCGTACCTGTATGTGTGCGTGCCAGGTGTCTCTCGAGCGCACCTGTACGTGTGCGTGCCACGTGTCTCTCGAGCGTACCTGTACGCGTGCGTGCCACGTGTCTCTCGAGCGTACGTGTACACGTGCGTGCCATGTGTCTCTCGAGCGTACCTGTACGTGTGCGTGCCACGTGTCTCTCGAGCGTACCTGTACGTGTGCATGCCACGTGTCTCTCGAGCGTACCTGTACGTGCCACGTGTCTCTCGAGCGTACGTGTGCGTGCCACGTGTCTCTTGAGCGTACCTGTACGAGTGCGTGCCACGTGTCTCTCGAGCGCACCTGTACGCGTGCGTGCCACGTGTCTCTCGAGCGTACCTGTACGAGTGCGTGCCACGTGTCTCTCGAGCGTACCTGTACGCGTGCGTGCCACGTGTCTCTCGAGCGCACCTGTACGCGTGCGTGCCACGTGTCTCTCGAGCGCACCTGTACGCGTGCGTGCCACGTGTCTCTCGAGCGTACCTGTACGCGTGCGTGCCACGTGTCTCTCGAGCGTACCTGTACGTGTGCGTGCCACGTGTCTCTCAAGCGTACCTGTACGCGTGCGTGCCACGTGTCTCTCGAGCGTACCTGTACGTGTGCATGCCACGTGTCTCTCGAGCATACCTGTACAAGTGCGTGCCACGTGTCTCTCGAGCGTACCTGTACGTGTGCGTGCCACGTGTCTCTCGAGCGTACGTGTGCATGCCACGTGTCTCTCGAGCGTACCTGTACGAGTGCGTGCCACGTGTCTCTCGAGCGTACCTGTACGTGTGCATGCCACGTGTCTCTCGAGCGTACGTGTGCATGCCACGTGTCTCTTGAGCGTACCTGTACGAGTGCGTGCCACGTGTCTCTCGAGCGTACGTGTGCATGCCACGTGTCTCTTGAGCGTACCTGTACGAGTGCGTGCCACGTGTCTCTCGAGCGTACGTGTGCATGCCACGTGTCTCTTGAGCGTACCTGTACGAGTGCGTGCCACGTGTCTCTCGAGCGTACCTGTACGCGTGCGTGCCACGTGTCTCTCGAGCGTACCTGTACGTGTGCGTGCCACGTGTCTCTCGAGCGTACCTGTACGTGTGCGTGCCACGTGTCTCTCGAGCGTACCTGTACGTGTGCGTGCCACGTGTCTCTCGAGCGTACCTGTACGTGTGCGTGCCAGCTCCTCGGCCTGCTCCCACGTCTCGTGAGCGCTGAGGAAGAGAGCGGTGATGTTGATGTAGGATGACGCCATCTGCTGGATGAGCTGAGGAATGGACACAGTGCTGCCGCTGCTGCCGGGATTGGAGACGATGGAACTCGCCGGAGACGGCATCGGGGACATCGGGGACGAGCCCCTGGGAGACAGACGGAGACGAACGACACCATACATTATTCACTGATTCTAGTAAACGATCAGTGGTGGTGAGGTCACAGACAGGAAACAGGAAGGTGGGACTTACTTGGAGATGCAGGGGGAAGGAGCCTGCATGGTCTTGGAGCTCTGGAAAAGACAACAGTGCATCACAAAGCTGCTTTATTCCATATTATTTACTCTATAAATCACTTCAGAATGTAGAAAAGAACAGAACCAAAGACAAAGAGATTTATTACAGGTGATGATTTACCTTAAAATAATCAGTGAGTGTGCGAGAATACTTCATGGCTGATTCTCTTTTGCAGCGAAACATCGCCATCTGGAGGAGAGCCTGACATCGCATACTGCAACAACACAATGGTATTTATATTAGAGACATTATTTAATACATCAGACAGACAGACGGACAGATAGACGGACGGATAGACGGACGGACAGACGGACGGACGGACGGACAGACGCTCACCACAGGACCAAGAAGTCTCGCTCTGACGCAGGAGCCGACGGATCCAAGTAGTTCTTCAGCTTTAGGATGAACCTGTGAGAGAAGAAGAAGAAAAATGAGGAAGAGGAGGAGGAAGCAGGTAAATGTCTTTGGTTTAAAGTGGAGACGTTGCACGTTGCAGTCGTGCGAACACAGTGACAGTTTCTCTGTACAGAGATGTTTATTTAAACACTTTATGGAAGGAGTCTCCAGTGTCAGGGAGCGACCAGGAGTTTAGAGAGATACCAATTTCGGGAAAACTGGAACATCGCGTTGTTCTGCTTTAGTGCACACAATAAAATCAAAACAAATCAAATCCGTGCGCATGTGTGAAAGCTAATAACGTCCTTATTACTACTTAAAGACACGCCCACATTTCCATTTATGGTCTTCAAAACAAACATTTAGATCCACTCTAATATTTCATAAATGTATTTAATGATACGTCCTCTGTAATCCACACACACACACACTCTCTCACACAGGCACACACACACACACTCTCTCACACAGGCACACACACACACACTCTCTCACACAGGCACACACACTCTCTCACACAGGCTCACACAGGCACACACACTCTCTCACACAGGCTCACACAGGCACACACACTCTCTCACACAGGCTCACACAGGCACACACACTCTCTCACACAGGCTCACACAGGCACACACACTCTCTCACGCAGGCACACACACTCTCTCACGCAGGCACACACACTCTCTCACGCAGGCACACACACTCTCTCACGCAGGCACACACACTCTCTCACGCAGGCACACACACTCTCTCACGCAGGCACACACACTCTCTCACGCAGGCACACACACTCTCTCACGCAGGCACACACACTCTCTCACGCAGGCACACACACTCTCTCACGCAGGCACACACACTCTCTCACGCAGGCACACACACTCTCTCACGCAGGCACACACACTCTCTCACGCAGGCACACACACTCTCTCACGCAGGCACACACACTCTCTCACGCAGGCACACACACTCTCTCACGCAGGCACACACACTCTCTCACGCAGGCACACACACTCTCTCACGCAGGCACACACACTCTCTCACACAGGCACACACACTCTCTCACACAGGCACACACACTCTCTCACACAGGCACACACACTCTCTCACACAGGCACACACACTCTCTCACACAGGCACACACACTCTCTCACACAGGCACACACTCTCACACACAACCTGATAAGATCGACGGTGTCGGAAAACATGGTGTAAGCCGATTTGGGCGTCTGGGGATCTGTCTCCATGGCGATGCCACTCTCTACAAAGGACATGGCAGCATCCAGGTAACTCAAGGCCTTACCCATTTTATCCACCTAGAGGAGGTAGGAACAGGTACGGACACACAAATACAACAGGATATGTGAGAAAAGCACACACACACACATACACACACACCCCTGAACACTAATATTCAGTATCTCTCTGATGCCTCTAGGACAGAAGAGTTAAAGAGTTTAATGAGCATGCGATTTTTTACTCAATAATAAACTGGACCTAATGAACATGAAGAGAAGTCGTAGAAGGAAGGAGTGTGTACAGCTGCTCTAACGTGGATGCTCTACGTCATCAAGTCTAACTGTTATATTTATAATACATACTAACATACAAACAACATAACTACGAAGAGAATAAAAAGAAAAGTGCGGATTCATCAGTAAAGGCGTCGCAGGTACGTTACCATGGCGTCGGCTTTGTGCTTCAGCTTTTTAGCTTCCTTCATATGATGATCCACAGAGTACGGCCTGAAAGAGAAAGCGGAACATTCGGATCGGTCGGGGAAAAGAAACAGGGTCTGATTTCACACACTCGTTCTGCAGATCTTCTAAATCGGTTATTTCTGGATTCGTTCGTACTTGTCGTCGAACTTGAGCAGAGGTCTGTGAGCGGCCGGGACTCCGCAGGAAGACGACGACTCCGGAGCCGAAGAGCTTTTCTTCGGTGCTTTCTGTAATAGAGCAGAGACGGAGGGGGAAAGTCGAAATAAATCAAATGAATAAACAAACAAACACTTTTTGTACACGGAGAGCTTATTTCAAATGAATGGTAATAATAGAAGAAAAGCATTATGTGAAAAGACGTAAATAAATAAATAAATAAATGGTTTTATTAATAATATAAATAAATAAATAAAACTATAACACAAAAAAAAAACGAATAAAATAAAAAAGAAAAAAATGCTCTAGATATTATATATATGTGTGTATGTGTGTGTGTGTGTGTGTGAGAGAGAGAGAAGGGTTTTGCTCATATTGTTCACCACTTTGTCTCATTAAACAAATCTGAAAAGTTTATACATTAGAATTCTTTTCATTTCGCTCAGATGTTCTATGCTGCGTACTCGTGTCGTACCTTGTCGCTCTTGTTACGCTCCTCTCGGCTGGAGCTCTTCTTCTTGTGCTTGCTGCTGGAGCCGCTGCTCTCCTCCATGTCTCCACAGCGGCGTTTGTGTCCCGGGTCGAGAGGAACAGGAGCGTGGACCTTCTCGCTGCTCTTCCTGTCCGTCTCGTCGCGGCTGCTCCTCGGTGCTCTGTCGTGGTGTAAGGATGAGAACAGGATCAGGACGCGGTTGGAGTTTAATTACTGCAGGAAGATCAGGGACTTTCTGTCCGTTACATACAGAGACGTGTGAAGGTCTGACATTTAACCGTCCGACACTCGCACACCCACACACACACCGACACACTCACACACACCCACGCACCACGACACACACCCACGCACCACGACACACACCCACGCACCACGACACATTCACACTTTAAAGAACAATTCAGGAAAATCCATCAAAACACGCAGAAACAAACAGGTTACTGAACTGGATTAAAGAAGTGGATTTGGAAAACAAGCTTAAAAAGAAAGTAGAAATATATAATAATAATAATAATAATAATAATAATAATAATAATAATAATAATAATAATTATTATTATTATTATTACTAATGAATAAGATCACACTCTTTGAGGGGGAAAAAAGAAAGCAAACAAAAAACAAAACAAAAAAGAATTATACACAACAAACCGTATGAAACCAAACAAAAACAATAACAAAAAACAACAACAAACAAAAGGAAAACACAACTGCCAAAGAAACACAAGAATTAAAACAACAAAAAAAACACAAAAATCACTAAACAAAAACAACAAATCCATAAATTAAGAAATTGTACAAAACAAAAAGACTAAACAAGAAAGAAAAAATCCCACAAACCACTTTTTCGTAGTAAATCTTGCTCTGTTTATTTTATAAAGGCTTAAATTGTATTTGTCTTTTCTTTTATTTATTTCAAAACATTTTTTAATTGTAATATTTAATGCTGACATTATTCTGTATGATCTAAAGTTTGAAATCACTCCGTTTCTTCATGTTTACATCATTATATTACACCTTCCTAAATTAACAGACATTTAATTGTATTTATTTATTTTACTTTTTTTATGTATATATTTTTTGTATATACATTTTATGTATATATTTATTGTTTTTTTTTTTTAATCTAACAAGTTAATAGAGAATCAATCCCCAAGGTGAACACACACAAACATCAGCATTTATTAGAAAACAGTCTGCTGCTGTCACAGTGGTTGGGATGTGTGTGTGTGTGTGTGTGTGTGTGTGTGTGTGTGTGTGTGTGTGTGTGTGTGTGAGACTCACTCTATTTTGATGGAGTTGTGCTGAGACGAAGTCGACGCTTTTCCCTCTCTGTCCTTTTCCAGTTTCAGCTTCTTTTTTGGCACAGAGAGATCACTGTGATCAGCCTGAGTAAAAATCACACACACACACACACACACACACACACACACACACAGAGTCATCTTCAAATCTGGGTCACTCTGACCCTTTTCTACACATTCTACCAATTCGTACAAAAACATCATATCACGATATTCATACATGATATTGATCATGATAAAAATATGAAAAATAACAATACAAAAATAAAATGATATTTATTTATTTTGCCAGATTTAAATCATCTGCTTCTCATTACATTCAATTGAAAAAATTCACTCATGATTAAATACGTTTATTAGAGTGTTGTGTAAAACCAAATACACTTAGAAGAATAAGCTGGTAAGGAGCAACAGTCTGGAATGTTCCTTTGTTTCCAGGAAGATCTACTAATGCCTGTATAAGAAAAGAGTGTGTGTGTGTGTGTGTGTGTTAGTGTTGTCATCTGCTTAATCCTTTACAAACAGATACACACACACAGACATACAGACAGACATTATGGAAAAACAGTGTGCATCGTGTATCTTCACACATCTCCACTGGTTTAAACTCCTTCTACACTGGTCTCCTGTAATGATTTCCAACTCAGAAGAACTGGATGATTTTCAGACTCAGGAACATAAACTTTAAATCTATATCCAGATTCCTGGATGTTTAACTTTCTAATCTGATCTTTCCGTGGAACCTGCACAGGTTGAAGATATTAATGATTAACTCACTGCTTCTGACTCCAGGGCTGGTGCTATTCTTATTTTACTGCAGCACACACACACACACACACACACACACACACACACACACACACACACACACACACACACACACACACACACACACACACACGATCCGATTTTTGTTGTGAAGGAGTTTTAAAAATTAATTTAAAAAAATAATTTTTATCCTTACAAAAAGTATCAGATATTAATATCATAATAATCTGGAGATTTATAGGTGCCTTGGATTTTTTTCATTCCTCTGTGACAGAAAAGTCACAACTTTAGACATTTATACAGACGGATTACCTTAAGGTTTAATTTAAGGTTTTAATTCAAAGCTAAACTCAATTTTATTTACTATAATAGTTCAGTAATAAATAATAGGTTTGATAACAGAAGATTGTGATTTTCTCTCTCTCCATTGTGCTGTAAAAGATCGCTGTCTATATTCCTCCTCACAGGGAGTCCCTCAGGGCTCGGTACTCGGTCAACTCCTGTTCAGAATTTAACTAATTTAAAAAAAAAAAACGTTACGTATGAAATGTCCCATTTCTACATGTTTCGTTTCTCTCTGCTGATTACCGTTGTACTTATTAGCAATAATCAGTAGATAGCATGAGGTGCAAAAGTTAAAACTGAGGTTATATTTTGTAAATTTGATGAAAAACGTAACACTATAAACCTTATTAACAAAACTTCAGGTTCGTTAGCATCTAAAAGAGATTAGAACCACTAACAATCCTAAAATAAACAACAAAATAAAAAAAAACACCTAAAGAGAAACTCACAGGTCTCTTCTTGCTCACTTTACCAGGGTCTTTCTCCTGGCACGATTTCTTTAAAGGCTTCTCCACACGAGCGCTGGTTACCGTCTTTGTTGCTTTGGGTACCTGTGGGATTCTGGACAAGTGGCTGAGCTGGATCTTTACCACCAGAGCCAGAGGAAGATCCATGCTGAATTTGGATGGCATGGATTTGGACTTCTTGTCTGTCGTTGGCGAGCGAGCCCGGCTCTTTTTGGAGTTCTTGGAGGGCGTATGAGTTACAGTTACGCTGTTTTTGGGTGACGGCGAGGACAGGCGAACAGGCTCCGCCTCCTTTTTCTCCTCCAGCACCGTCGTGCCAGCCTTAGCAGGCACTTCTTTTCTGTCTCTTTTTTCCAACAAGCAACATTTGGCTGATTTTCTGCTCTCAGATTTCTTCTCATGGCTAGTTTTCGTCTTGACCTTTGGCCGTTCTGTGAACGTGGCGTCTTTGTTGCGGGGCGTGACCTCCACGCTTTCGACGTGCAGGCTGCTATGAGCTTTGGTGCTCTTGCTCAGGTGTTGATCTGTTTTGCGGGTTCCTGCCTCCGTACCGGCGTTAGGAGCAGGTTTGTGGGTAGCGTCTTGGTTCACGGGGGCGGGTTTGGATTCGGGATTGGCGCCGCCCAACTCGGGCTGAGCGGGAGGAGTACGGGAGTTGTAGTGTTTCTTGTTTTTGGGCTTCTGATCTTCTTCGGCATGAGTGTGCGTTTGTGATTTGGTGCTGGTTGCAGGTTTGGAGTTGGGTTTTGCTGAAACATCCGCATGGTTCTGAGGGTTCAGGCTCGGCTGGCTCTCCTTAATCCAACTGATCAACTGCCAGTTGATGTCTTTCAGCCCCTCTGCCTGGGTTGTGTACACACACACACACACACACACACACAGAAATAAATACACACATATATATACATATATACAGTGGACATACTGGGCATCACAGATCACAAGTATTGAACATTCAAAAAATTACTCCTAAATTTCTGCTGGACACTTAAGAATCAAGGGGATGAAAATGGTCTTCCCTCAGCAGCCGTGTACATCATTCGCAGCAGTTGAATCCTGGACTCTGATTGGTCAAATAGTCTGGACTTGTTTCCTATAACAGTTCTACAGCGACGGCTCGTTCACAGAGAGGAGGCTCGAGGTAAACGTGTGCGCGGTCACTGACACGGTGAAGTTTTCCGTGAGGAGACGATTATGGAAGGAGACTCCTGTGTCAGCCCCATGTCAAGCTGTGGATCAGCGTGAGCGTGGCGTGTATTTACTTAGTGTGTTTACTTAGCTTCGAATCGGTTTGACCAAAAAAAAAAAAAAGTCTAAAGTCTGGGAAGTCTCTAAAATATGGAACTTCTCTGTCGCTGCCCACAGTAAAACCCGGGAGGCTTGTGAGGTTTTATTGGATGTATAAAATAAGAACGTGGTTGTGGCTGTTTTCTCTGACCGCTGGCGTTCGGCGAACTGGAGAATCCACGCTCGAGGTCGGACTGGACGTCGACATGCCGAAGCTCAACCACAGATCCCACTGGGTCACATCCTACCGTAGGCGGCTTAAACCTTCCTGACCATGTTTTTCTACTGCAATGACAGGAATACGTAAAGACAAAACTCTAATTAAGTGTGTGTTCTGGGCTCCAGCCTGCTTCCTGTTCAATGGCTGAAATCCGAAATGTGCAGACGATAAAGATCGTTTTTCTCTCTGCTCATCTCCTTTAATTCAGAACACAGATCGATTTTGCCTTTCGCCTAACTGTCTGAAAGATCTCTAAATCCTGACTCATCAGAGTCACTCTGACTTTTTTTTCCTGGTTTCTGTATCTATAAACTACCGAAGAAAAAGAAAAAAGAAGAATATAACTGCAAGCAGCGATCTGCGGGGTCCAAGCACTGACCGTGCGCTGCGTACTTACATTTACATTTACGGCATTTAGCAGACACCCTTATCCAGAGTGACTTACAACTGAGGGTTAAGGGCCTTGCTCAGGGGCCCAGCAGTGGCAGCTTGGTGGACCTGGGGTTCGAACCCATGACC